>NC_092145.1:81910459-82212709 GCF_043159975.1 Macaca nemestrina
GTGAATCCCATTTGCAGCATCTGCGGTCATGTTAACCTCTTTCCCGGCTCCCTCCCCTGCCCTTGTCTCTCTGCAATTCTGGGTCCATCTAGAACTCTGGGGTGACACCCCAAGAGCAGACGTGATGGCTGAGGTCCAATCATAGGCTTTTGGTGGATATGTATTTGGGGGCAAACACACAATGCTGCATTTACCTCCACACTATGAAGATATAAAGAGCCTTCAATACACATCGATTACTCATAAATGTCTACGTCTTATGTATCAGGATCACTCTTACAATTTCATCTGTAAGGTTCAACTATTAAATGTGAGAAAAACAGTGCACAGTAATGTGACAATAGTGTCCACATGAATGAAGTAGGGTGACCAACCGTTCCAGTTTCCCTGGGACTGAGAGCTTTCCCAGGACAGGGGCCTTTAAGTTTTAAACCTGGAATGGTCCCACTCATGGCAAACTAGGACCATGGGCGACCTTGGCATGCAATGAATCATTCATTGCCAAATACAATGAACTACCTGTAGAAGACCTCTACACATCATGCTCTCTCGAGGAGGACCCTCGGGGTTGTTTTGCTCGGCAAGCAGAAACGTGACTCGAGCCTGCTGGGAGGGCCAGGAGGAAGAAACAAAGGAAAGAAAGATTGGAGGAGTGGGAGTAAGAAACACAGGAACAGACCGAATGTGACATACCAAAAATGTATCCCCTACTGGAGCACAAGGCTGTAGGAGGGAGGGACGATGAGGCAGGGGCAGAGGGGCTGAATGGGGTGTGGAGGGGGCAGGCCTTCGGCCTCTTTACACCCGGCAGAGTGATGAGCTTCGCCGATGTCTTCAATGAAGTCCTGCTGGTCCCTACCGGCACATCACACACTCCCGGAAGCATGATCTTCACTCCCTTCCTTCCACCTGCTGACCTGGTGAGTCTGGCTTCCCTCCATTGTCCTGGAATGTCCCCTAGGAGGCTGGGCTTTGGTCTGTGCAGGTCACTGCTGCATCCCCAGCCCCTGGAAGAGGGCCAGAGATGCACACAACAGTTATTGGATGGGGTGAAGGAAGCCAGGGATGGGAGGGACCGTTAGGATCTGGCTATTTATTCTGGCTTTTAGAATGTGAAAGGGCCACAAAAAGACGCTGAGGAATGGGTGGCTGCGTCTGATGCCACGGAGGACCCATCCAGTGGCACAGCCTTGCCCAGGGAACCTGCTCTTCTGCGAGGGTCTTGGAGGAGCCGGTTCCAGAGAGCCCTGGCATGTTTCACCAAGTGCTTCAGGCGAGAGCTCCTTCGGAGCCAACCCCTGCCTCTCTCAATGCTCACCACCAAGCCCATCCGCCTCCCCTTCCTCTTCCACCAAGAGAACCTCAGGCCAAGCCAGAAATCCCCAAGGCTCCCAAGGGTCTACTTGTCACTCTGCTTTCCTCCCTAGGGGAGGATACCAGACACTCAGAATCTGAGACCACCGAAGCCACAGACACAGAGCCGTGAACGGTGACCAAGCCCCTTCTGATGCTCCATGCCCCTAACTCGCCGCAGAGTCCCAGTCACCGGACCTGAAATAAATGCTGGCACGCTTGACTGTTTTTGCTTTGTGGCATTTGATGGAACTTTCAACACGTCGGGTGAACTGGGGGTGGTCAGCTTTGGCAGCGGTGGGGTTGTAGAGGGAGAGAGCTAGCATCTTCCTTAGGCTGTCCGCCCTCCTCCTCGAGGCAGCGCTGCTTGTTCTTGGGTCCTGGTGGCAATGGGCTGTGGCCAGTCAATGAATTTTCCACAGCTGGCGGCTCTGACCCTGGTGAGGCACTTACATGCAGGAATGAGGACGGATTAACATCTCACATGCAGGAATGAGGACGGAATAACATCTCTCTTTCCCCTAGCAATGCACACCATCTTCATAGCTGAGGAAAACTGGGCGGTGTTTACGGGCAGAGGTGGGAGGGTCATGTGGAGGAAGAATCTGTGGATCTCAGAAAAGGCGTTAACCCCTATACTGACAAAGAGTTCCCAGGCCCCCCTACGCCACCGCAAGACAGAGAGCCCTTCCAACAGACGGCCTCGTCTTCAACTACGCATTGTTCGTTTTCATAAGAGGAGGGCTTCATTCTTTTTTCTTTTGCCCTCCTAAGGTGACCTTGATATGTGCTGCAACATAGTATCAGCAGGAGAATTCTGCAAAGGGGGTTGCAGCATACTTCTTCCTTTAACCTGTTAGAAATTGCAACACAAGCAATCACCAAGGTCAATGGAGAGACGGCGGGCCTTTCAGACACACAGTAATGGGTGGGAGGCCCTCATAAGGGCCCACGTCAAATTACTTTGATCTGCTTACTTTCTGAATGAGGAGCTGAGTCCCACTGGTGCTCCCAGAGTGGGCTTCTCGGCTTTGCAGGCTGGGCAGCTCTAGTGTCTCAGCATGCCCAGGGGAGAGCAACACTCTCGAGGACCCACTCCCACAGGAGGCTGACCCATCCTCCCTGCTGGCACACTCTCTTGCTTCTCTCTCATTAAGACTGAAATAAATCTGGAAGTGTTTGGTGGTTTTATGGGTCAAGATCTTTTTACACCTCTTGAGAAAATTATTTAGTTGGGATAGGGTTGGCTGTTGGAGATGGAGAGGAGCTTAAGACATATATACGTATCTGGGCTCATGTATGTGGTTACAGTCATGGGACAGCATTGCTTGTTCCTAAGTACCTGTTAGGACTGTGGCCTATAGACAATGCTTTTTCCACAGGTATCTTGCTATGGCCTTGAGGAGGGCAATTCAGTGTAACAACGCAGAAAAAGTATCATCTCTCCCTGCCCAAATGCATACACCCTTCATACCTGACAATGTTTATTGGCTTCAAATGGAGAGCAGGTGGCTTGGGATTTGGAGGAAAGGCCTCAGATTGAGGTACACATAATCGGCTCCCACTATCCCCACCCCAAACTAAGACAGAGCCCTTCCAAAACCCTTTCCCCATTCACCTCAGATTGCATGTTTTCATATTATGATACCTCCACCCCCGCTGCACCACCCCACCACCACCACCACCACCTCCAGCCTTTCCTTGACGCCAGCAGAGGAATGCGAGTGAGGGGTTACAACGTAATATTATCTGGATCCTACATATCCTAGGGTAGGCCCTGAGAGAACTGGTGCCAGGATCCCACGGTGTTTGTGACGAAGGGCACAAAAAGGCTGTGCAAGGCCAACGGGCAGGGATGTAAAACATGCACGTCAATCTCTAAGAACTGAAGATAATTTTAGGCTAGTTATTATGATCACTATACCCACCAGGACCATTCTAAGGCATGGAGAATACTGGTCCTTTGAAAACCACGCTGGTGCTGGCCACTGTAATTTTGGTAGGGTTTGGCCTTCATCAGATCCTTCCCTGCTCAGGAAACCTCCATAGCTTCCTGGGCCCCCCAAATCAGGTTAGAGCCATCAAGGCTCTTCCTGGCTTCGCTCCAGGCTAGTCTAGACTTCTCTCTCACCCCGACAAACAGTTTTCCCTCGATATAAACAGGGTAACTTATCCATTCTAACATCTAGGCCTTTGTTTCTTAAAACAACAACAACTAACTGTAGTCATATAACCCACTGAGCTCTGTCTCTCCCAGGCTTCAGGGGCGAACATCTGCTCAGTGGCTTCTGGGAATCAGCTCCGGTGAGGGCAACACTTACCCTCTTGCCCATCGCTCCTTACGGATGCTGAATATAAAGCACCTGCTGTGTGCACTGTGGAAACTGCACAGGGACAAGAGTCCAGGACAGCTTCTAGGCATGCCACAGGTGGAGTCTTTTCTCTGGCTCATCCAAGAGCCAAGAGCAGCTGCTTTCCAAAGAGTCACTTTCCACTACACGTGTATTTTATTATTATTATTTTTTAATCTCTCAGCCATGAAGTCCACCAACTGAGGATCATGGCTCCTGTACAGGTCCCCACCCCCAGATCCTCTCCCCAGTCTCCCGAAATTCTAACCTTCCAGTTCCACTGAAGAACATGGATTGCTCCCGACGCCCACAATACCCTGCCTTGGGGACACACTGCACTTACTACTCCTTCAGTGCTTCAGATCTCAGATGGCATCTCACTACAGGGTAGCCCTCCTTGTTCCCAGACATCCGCCACCCAGGGTTAAGTGTCTCACCTCTAGGCTCCCAGACCACCTGGTCCTTATCCTCATCCCAGCAATTAATACATCAAACTGCCACATCTGGCTGATTTACTTACATGACAGCCCCATCTAGACTCTCAGATGTGGGGCAGAGGCTGAGTCTGGTGCATTCCTGTATCTGCAGCGCCCGGCACAGTGCCTCACATATAGTAGGTAGTCAGTAAATGTATGTTGAATAAATGAGTCGATGAGCAAGGTGTCTAATTCATTGAATTTTTATTTTTCCCTACATTCTGGAGAACTAGGCAAATACAAGCAGAGAGCGGTTGTAATTTTGTGCAACAGACACTGACCGGCTTTTTATTTTATCTTTTTATATTTGGAGGGGGGGAAGGATTGTACTGGTAAAGTCTCTCAAACCTTCAAAGAACAGCTTATTCCAATGCTATAATAAGTTACAGGCATAAAATGAGATAGTCTCCCAATTTCTTTTATGAAACAGCAAATCTCTCCTGCTAAAACCGAAACAGAGAAAAATAAAACATTTGACCAATGTCATTCATAAACCTAGATGTTCAACTTAAGTACTCAATCAAGTGTCTATGGAACAAAGGATTTTGAAAAAATGCTTAAGGATGGCGTTTGTTTCAACTTTGATACAATTCTGCCATCATGTAGTTTTAACCAGTTTACTTCCTGTAAATTGATCGTCATTATAAAACAAGTTAATTAAGGCAAACAAAACTTTGCAATATGCAAATTGAAAGCTAAATCACTGAGAAACACAAATAGAACTGGAACACAGATACCATGGGCGGCAGGTTCTCCCTAACCCCACTCTACCCTTCGACTCTCGAAAAGTCAGGACCCCAGCGCCCACTGCTGTGGGGCCCTTTTGACTATCTACAGCAAAACAAAGTGAAGACTCAGCCTCAGCCTTCACTGCTGGCAGGAGGAGTCCCTGACGCTAGCCTGAGATTGCAACCACCCTGGCACTGTCCCGGGTACTGATAATTGCTCCAGCCATGGCTCTAGCCCTGGCACTGGCAACTGGCACTTGCATTGGTGCTGGTGCTGATGCTTGCTTCAGCCATGGCATAGGCCCTGGAACTGGAACTGGCACTAACACTGCCACTTGTCACGTCACCAACGGCAGCTGCCATCTCGGGCACGGGGTATCTCCTCCTCTTCTCTCAATGCCTCATTTACTGCCACGGAAAGGAACCGGGGTGGGTGTCCTTCACTTTGGTCACAAACTTCGGGACTTCCATCTGTCTTGTTTCCTTTGAGAGCCCCCACAAGAATACCTAGAGCGTGGGATTACTGTGGGACACCTATTTGTGCACCAGGTACTTCTGCTGCACACTAGCTTTGGTGATGAGCTTCACGGACTCCCCAAAGACGAAATGCTTTTTAGACGAAATGTGCCTCCAACACCCTCAACACCTCCCAGACCACCTCCTCGGGGACACAGCTGGCCTGCATGAAGATGGAGTCCAGAGTAATCATCAGGAGCCGGGTCTTTGGTGTGCCCTGGTCGCCTGTCAGGCCCCAAACCAGGGCAGGATCGATTTTTCTCATAAAGACATAGGAGTGCTCTGCTGAATCAAGTTCCTTCAGATAGAACCCAAAGACTAACTCGGGGAGGTCAGAGGCTTCCTTGAAAATCTCAGGGAGGAAGCTCCTGTACCTTTTGATGACATACTTCAGCATGTCTGCCCTTTTGATCGCCACCGTCTTCCGGTTCTTAACCAGCAGGTACTGCACCAGCTCAGCTACTTTCTAGCTCACAGGGCCCCTGGGCATGCGCATCGGGGATGTTGGGGGCCCGCGGGGTACTGCGGGGGCGGGGGCGGGAGGCTGCGGGGGCGGCGGGGGCGCGGGGCGGGGCAGACAGTTGCCTAGGGGTTTCTGGGGTCTACAAAGGAACTTTCAGAAGCACCTGAGCAGGGGCTCCACGCCTCAGAAGAAGTGCTCCCAGGGCTCCGGGGAGCACTTGCTGTCCCCGCTGCAGGCGCCCCCATGGGGGTTTCTTAGGCAAGGAGGAGAGGAGGAGGCCACCGGGCCTCTGAGACCCGCAGGCCCTGGGTGTCACCTCTACCGCGGACGTTCTCACCTGCGGCTTTGGCTGGCCCAGGAAGCAGGAACTCTGGGAAGAGATGCGCGTCCACGGGCATTCGGCGGCCTGAGCGCTGTGTGCCAGGCCGCGAGGACAGTGACGTCGCCGCGGCTGCTGCGGCGGCTGCTGAGAAGACCCGGAGACCCAGGGTCTTGAGTTGGAGACCGCCGCCCTCAGACCGGCAGGAGGAAGAGGAGGAAGCGGGAGGGGAGGGGGCTAAGCCTCCGCCGCCCGGGTCTTCCCGGAGCTGTGGGAATGGGCGGGCGCCGCCCCGCAGTGCCTCTTCTGGCAGAAAACAGTACCGCAGGCTAGAGCCTGAGGGATGCGGGGGCGCTGCTCCCAGAGGTGGGGCTGCTCATGTGAGGCTTGAAAGAGACCATAAGCCTAGAAGCCAGGCCCAGTGGAAGCGCTTAATGACTGTTACCTGTTGTGATGAATCCGATCATTCTGGATTATCTTCGTATCCCTCCTTCTCTCCTGTGGAGAATACTCCCTAAGAGCGTAGGCATTTCTGTCCGGCGGCTGCCTCTGCAGCTTCCTCTTCAGATCATCTACCTGAAGCTGCTTTGCTCAGTGCCTGGCCTAGAGTAACCACTTAGTGAGTTTTCCTTTGCGTTCGTTTCATTATTATAGCGTACATCGTATCTACATTGCTTGCACCGTGTGGTCATCGAGATGTGGAGGAAGGACCCGGGAAACAAGTGACCTCCATGGAGAACTGAAGATATGTTTCCTTTTCTTTATGATCAGTGGATCTGGGGTGCACAACATCAGTTCTCTTGTGTATTATTTCTCTCCTACACAGTCTGGAAAGTTATTGTTAATTGTAATCTGACTTTCCAAACCACCATTCGCATAATGACATCCTCTTCTTACTTCTCTTACTCCCATGTCACTGCGCCTCATCCTTTCTCTACAGAGCGCGCTCCCATTTCAACTCTCATCTGAGATTTGGGGACCTTAAATGGACTCCTGCTTTGAGGTCAGCCGCTAGGAAGCCTGCAAATAAGTAGCAAGAAGACTCCTCCACTCCAGCAAGTGCGTTCTCTTATTGTATCTTGTGGTACAACTTAGCATTCCTTTCTTTCATCCTAACCTTTCTAGACAGTAACCAGCACAGCCTCCTCACACATAACAAAATGGTCACGTTGTTGTTGTTGTTGTTGTTGTTGTTGTTGTTGTTGTTGTTACGGAGTCTCGCTCTTGTCACTCAGGCTGGAGTGCAGTGGTGCGATCTCGGCTCACTGCAACCTCCGTCTCCTGAGTTCAAGCTTCTCCTGCCTCAGCCTCCTGAGTAGCTAGGATTACAGGCGCCTGCCACCACGCCCGGCTAATATTTGCACTTTTAGTAGAGACGGGGTTTTGCCCTGTTGGCCAGGCTGGTCTTGAATGCCTGACCTCAAGCCCGCCTTCCTCAGCCTCCCAAAGTGCTGGGATTACGGTTGACCTTTTTTTTTTTTTTTTTTTTTTTTTTTGACACGGAGTCTGGCTCTGTCGCCCAGGCTGGAGTGCAGTGGTGCAATCTCGGCTCACTGCAAGCTCTGCCTCCTGGGTTCACGCCATTCTCCTGCCTCAGCCTCCTGAGTAGCTGGGACGACAGGCGCCCGCCACCAGGCCTGGCTAATTTTTTGTATATTTAGTAGAGACAGGGTTTCACCGTGTTAGCCAGGATGGTCTCGATCTCCTGACCTCGTGATCCGCCCTCCTCGGCCTCCCAAAGTGCTGGGATTACAGGCGTGAGCCACCGGGCCCGGCTTACGGTCGACTTTTATATAGCAATTGTTATACTTCGCAATAACATGTACTAAATTTCCATATAATGTCCACGCTTGCACTTCAAATTTCTTCCATTGATCTAAATTCTGTTGTTGCTAATTCTGCTGTAAAGATTTAGAAACTGTTTTTGTGTGAGTAGAACTAATTCCCCCCTCACTATTCTTCTTTTACAAAATTTTTTCAAAATATTTTGGAAAATGTTGTCCTCTATAAGAACTTCAAAATCAAAGTTTTCAAGTTAAAAAAAATATCCCTGGCTTGAATTTTAACTAGAATTTCTTAGGACTTATAGTTTACTATGAGAATAAATAACATCTCAGTAACACGAGAAGATGGAGGCTCCTCAGCCACAAAATATAGCATGTTCTTCATCTTCTTCCATTGATTCTGCTTTTTAATCAGAATACTTCAGTCACCTTTTAGTTTGCTTTATATAGCTTTTGCATAATTCTTACGTTTGTCTTTAAGTTTGGCAGTCTTTTTAGTTTCATTACTGCTATGAATTGTGTATTTCTCATTATATCTTCTAAGTACTTATTTCTGACATACAGGAAGCCTCCTGGTTTTGTATACTTTGGGGCATACGGCCATCTTAATATCACCTCTTTAATCAGAATGCTTTTTCAGTGGATTCTCGCACATTTTCTAGGTAGGCAATCACAGTCTCTGCATATTGTTAATACAATATTCATTTTCCCTTTTCTTATCACGCTGACTAGGACCGTGGTACCCTGTTAGCTAATAGCGGTGATGTGAAGCTTTTTTGTTGTCGTTGTTCCCACTCTTCATGGGAAGGACTCTGTTCATTTGGGGCTAAATATGTTGTTGGTTTCAGATACCGATTGTGACATTTATCAACATATTGTCTGTCAGGTCCAAGTTACTCCTTCTTTGCCCTGCTTTGTCACACTAGAGGTGATCCTTGTGAACCTTTCTCCTATGCCAGCTAACAGAATGTTAGGCTCTGGCCATAGAGAGCACTGGGGGTGACTCTACAAATCCCAGCAGGAAAATTCGTCCCTCCTCCTAGTAGCAGTCTCCTGTTTGATGATATTCACTGAAGGAGATCAGAGACCAGTGCAGGCAAGCTCCAGCTGCACCTCCAGACCATGATCTCCCTACTATCAGTTGCCTCTGAACAGCTCCAGCCTTTGCATGCACCACCACCGCCCACCACCTTCCTGCCTTGGCGGTCTCTTCCACAGACCAGCAAAGGCCCACACTCTCTGGTAAGTTTCCACACCACTGGCAGGCTGCAAGTTCTTTTGGCAGCCACATCCTCTTCAAAGAGGTCTGATTCTCAGCTGGGGAGGGACGGTGAACTCTCCTACTCCTTTATTGCCTGCTATTCCTCATCCTAGAGGTAGTAGCTGCTCTCTTGCAACTGCTACTCCTGGACCCCTTAAAGTTCTCAAAGTTCTCTTTTATGCCTTGTAGTAGGTAACCTCCTTCTACCACTTAGCTATGTTTTGTATTCACTGTGCTCTGTCCAAATAACCTTCATGGTTTCTCTCTCTTGATTGGGCCCCGACTCACATACCACTTATCAACCTGGAGATGTTTCCCTGTAAACCAAACTTTTTAGCAGGCTTTCTTCTTCACCTTCACCGCCAACTCCTCCTCCCTCTCCTTCATTTTCTTCCTCTTATTCTTGTTTGCCAATGTACTTTAAATTGCATCAAATGTCTTGTCATTATCAATCAAATTATTCACATGGTTTTTCTTCCATAAGGGCTTTTTATATTTAAAGAAGCCTGGAAAATGCAGACAACAGAAACAAGAGATATGCATTAGAAATCATTGCAATGGGTGGGGTGCGGTAGCTCTTGCCTGTAATCCCGGCACTTTGGGAGGCTGAGGCACACGGATCACGAGGTCGGGAGATCGAGACCATCCTGGCCAACATGGTAAAACCCCGTCTCTACTAAAAATATAAAAATTAGCTGGGCGTGGTAGCGCGTGCCTGTAGTCCCAGCTACTCGGGAGGCTGAGGCAAGAGAATCACTTGAACCTGGGAGGCAGAGGTTGCAGTGAGCTGAGATCGTGCCGCTGCACTCCAGCTTGGTGACAGAGCGAGACTCTGTCTCAAAAAAAAAAAAAAAAAAGAAAGAAAAAGAAAAAGAAATCATTGCAACGCACTGTAGTGGGAATTATACAAGTTTCTTTAAAACTGTAACTGGTGAGTCTTTGGCTGCAGACTCTCATTAAGATACTGTAAGTACTATAGAATCCTCTCTACATTGCCCACTGAACCCAACTGCTGGTTATGTGGAGGGTTTTAGCCTGTGAGGTGAAGAAGAGCTCTGTTCCCTGGATCGCTCCCCACTGTAGTATTTGCTCACAACTGCTCTCTGTTCTCCCCATGACCAATCACCCAACCTCACCAAAAAGCTATCCAATCCACTACTGTGTCCACAGACAGACCTGAGAGGGCCTCTGCAGGCCAAGGAAAGAGGAAAAGCCAAGGCCAAAATGCTTTACACTTTTGAAGAGGGACTGCCAGAGGATGACCCAAGCTGAGAGCAGTGTGCTTGCTAGGCATACTCAGACTTAGTGATGCATTCAAGCTTCCTTCTCCTCATGCTCTCTCTCTGCTTCTCTCTGCAGCAGCATAGGCCTATGCCCTGCCTCCCTTTACCACCCCACACACTGCCCATGCTAGCCTGCTCTAAAAAAGTAAAGAAAATGTAGAAAACGGGCAAAACATATGGACCTACTCCCCAGAGTCAGAAATTCAGATGGCCAATAAACCTGCATGTTGTGCACATGTATCCCAGAACTTAAAGTATAATAATAAAAAACAAACAAACAAACAAAATCTTCAGGTCGGGCACAATGGCTCACACCTGTAATCCCAGCACTTTGGGAGGCTGAGGCGGGCAGATCTCTTGAGGTTAGGAGTTTGAGACCAGCCTGGCCAACATGGTGACACCCTGCCTCGACTAAAAATACAAAAATTAGTCGGGCGTGATGGTGCACGCCTGTAACCCCAGCCACTTGGGAGGCTGAGGCAGGAGAATCGAAAAAAGAAAATTCTTTGATCCCACCGGCAATCAGGGAAATACTCAAAAAACAACAAAGAGATACAATTCTTTACCCAACATTCAGAAAATCCATTTTTAAGCAGATTAATATCAAATATGGCAGAACACCATTGTAAAGACTGTCAATTAGCTATACAATATTGAATGCATATACACTCAACAACAAAAATTCACTTATAGGTATTCATCCTTCGTATTGGTACCAAATAAAATAATGGACTCCCAGTTAAGCTTGAATTTCAGATCCACAGCAAACACTTTTTTAGTATAAGTGTGTCCTGTATGCAATATTTGAGACATTCTTATACTAAAACACTTACTAAATGCTAAGAAATTATTCATTGCTTATGGGAAATTCAAAGGTAACTGGGTTTCCTGTACTTTTATTTGCTAACTCTGGCGACCCTAATCCTAGAGAACCACCCAATCCTATGCACAAAGAGATGTGTGCAAGAATTGTCGTTGCTGTCTTGTATATAATGGTTACCAAAATTGAAAATGACAAAAATATTCATCAATAAGAGAATGCTTTTAAAAACTACACTGTGACTAACTACCATGTGTAAGTTGAATGATTAAGGAAGACGTACAGGTATGATGTGGAAAAACGTCTATTCTTGAGTTATAAAATGTTGAGGAACAATATATAGGATTGTAATTATTTAGTAACACAAAGCAAAACTCAATTATACATTTATATGGGTAAAAATACACTAGTGTAAATGCACAGAACAGGTCTAAAAGGCTACTCATCAACCTTTTAAGAGTATCACACACCGGGGCCTATCATGGGGAGGGAGGGATTGCATTGGGAGTTATACCTCATGTAAATGACGAGTTGATGGGTGCTGACGAGTTGATGGGTGCAGCACACCAACATGGCACAAGTATACATATGTAACAAACCTGCACGTTATGCACATGTACCCTAGAACTTAAAGTATAATAATAATTAAAAAAATAAATTAAAAAAAAAAGAGTGTCACCTTTGGAGTGGGGCTTTTTATTTGGGGGTACTGAAGTATGTACTTTCTATCAAATGTCCATCATTGCAACACTGACTTGCAGTGCCAACAGATGTTACACTTATCAAATTCTCTACATGCAAAGGTCTGTCTCTGGGCTTTGTGATCTTTTCTGTTGACCTATTTATCTTGTCTTGAGCAAACACAACACTGTTCTAATTAGGATATCTTTATCATATGCATAATTTACATTATGGCAAGTTCCCCCTGAGTACTTACTATCCAAAATTGCATAAGAGTAGCTGCATGTCCTATTCTGTTACGTCCATAAGAAAATTCTCAACTGGCAAGTTCAGTTTGACCTTGGTCAGGGAACAAGGATCACCCGTATAGTTCCATCCCAGCTCTGTTCATTGTAGCTTCCAAATATGTCTCAGGTTGTTGAGCTATGGGTTGTTCATATATGGCCAAATAATATGGCATGAGTAAGTCTTAATGTAAAATAATTATAGTAAATGTAATTGTGAATCTGCTAAACTCACCAATTAAAACTCACCTTGGGTTGGGTTTTTAAAATGAGAACCAAGAAACACGTTTACATCAAAAATAAATAAATAAATAAATAAATAAAAATAAACAAAGATTGAGAACAAAAGTGCGGAAAACAATATAAAACAAAAAGAAAGTTGGGGTAGCAATTTTTTTTTGTTTTATTCCTTTTCTTATACTGGCAGCACTTTAAATTGGGAGTATAAATTACATACACAAAAATGCACAAATCCGAATGGTTAAGTATAGAGGTGGCTGATTTTCGTCCAATGCATTCAGTTTGATAACTGTCACACAGATCAGAATAGAGAGGACTTCAATCGCCCCAGAAAGTTCCCTTGTATTCCTTTGCAGTCAGTATTCACCCCTCCCTCCAGTGGCAACCCCTTTTCTGATTTCTATTACCGCAGATTAATTTTGCCTCTTACGCAACTTTATGGAAACTGAACCACAGTGCTCATTTTTTTCAGGCTTCTTTTGCTCAACTTAACGTTTTTTGAGATTCATCCTTGTTGTTGTGTGTATTGACAGTTTGTTCCTTTTTATTGCTGAGTAGTATTCCATTGTAAAAATACATCACAGTGTGTTTATTCTCCTATCGACAGTGGTACAGCCCGATGACCTGGCTAGATGTCAGGTCTGCTGCTCCTCTCCTTTTAAAGGTATCGGTGTCAAGACACTCCACACCAGAGCCAGCAATTATCTCAAGTATTTCAAAGGTGTGTTACTCACTCAGGGGTAAAGTGAGGGGCGTCCCAGAGGAAGGGAGAGGGAGGCGTGGGGGAGGGAGTCGAGCACCTGGAAATATATACAAGAAAAGGAGCCCCCCTGTAGGAGTTTTTAATAGTGTCAGGGGAGGGGAAACGGACCAATTTCTGACAGTCCAGAGTGGAGGGGCGGGTGAGGAGCGAGTGGAGTGAGGAAGAGCAGCGTTAGCAATGTGCAGGTGAAGTTTCTAAGAGTAAGCTTAGCAGGCGGGAGTCATCTAGGAGACTGGCACATGCCACTCTCAAGTTTACCTGGAGGTTCCTTTATTATGTGGGGTATTATGTCCGCTTATGCTATGTGGGCATAGGAAAACAAATAGGACCACATGCATTTGGATAGTTGCCTGACCTGGAATCATGTGCCTAGTACCAGACCTGATACGTCAGCATCCCCTCAATCTGGACCTGGACAGCATAGAGGAAAACCCAAGGCCTTAAAACGATAACGTGTGGTGAGGATGGCTTTATGGGTTTGTTTCATGAGCTTTGGGTCAGCAAATAAGAGGGGGCTCTGCTCGTGGGGGCAGAAAGCAGGCCTGGCATTGTGTGAGGTCTGGCCTTTGGGATGTAACTTGCCTGTTTACCATTCCTTTTGCTGTGCAGAAACTTTTTAGTTTAAGTCCCACCTATTTATCATTGTTTTTCTTGCATTTGCTTTTAAGTTCGTAGTCATGAAGTCTTTGCCTATGCCAATGTCTAGAAGGGTTTTTCTGATGTTATCTTCTAGAATTTTCATAGTTTCAGGTCTTAGATTTAAGTCCTTGATCCATCTTGAGTTGATTTTTGTATAAGGTGAGAGATGAGGATCCAGTTTCATTCTTCTACATGTGGCTTGTCAATTATCTCAGCACCATTTGTTGAACAGGGTGTCCTTTCCCCACCTTCAGTTTTTGTGTGCTTTGTCGAAGATCAGTTGGGTGTAAGTATGTGGCTTTATTTCTGGGTTCTATATTCTGATCCATTGGTCTGTGTGCCTATTTTTATACCAGTACCATGCTGTTTTGGTGACTATGGCCTTATAGTATGGTTTGAAGTCTGGCAATGTGATGCCTCCAGATTTGTCCTTTTTGCTTAGTCTCGCTTTGGCTGTGTGGGCTCTTTTTTGGTTCCATATGAATCTTAGGATTGTCTTTTCTAGTTCTGTGAAGAACTATGGTGGTATTTAAATGGAAATTGCATTGAATTTGTAGATTGCTTTCGGTAGTATGGTCATTTTCACAATGTTGATTCTACCCATCCATGAGCATGGGATGTGTTTCCATTTGTTTGTGTCATCTATAATTTCTTTCAGCAGTGTTTTGTAGTTTTCCTTGTAGAGGTCTTTCACCTCCTTGGTTAGGTATACTCCAAGTATTTTATTTTATTTTATTTTATTTTATTTATTTTTGCAGCTATTGTAAAAGGAGTTGAGTTCTTGATTTGATTCTCAGCTTGGTTGCTGTTGGTGTATAGCAGAGCTACTGATTTTTGTACATTAATTTTGTATCCTGAAAGTTTGCTGAATTCGTACTTCAGTTCCAGAAGCTTTTTTGGAGAAGTCTTTTGGGGTTTCCAGATATACAATCACATAATCAACAAACCGCGACAGTTTGACTCCCTCTTTACTGATTTTGATGCCCTTTATTTATTTCTCTTGTCTGATTGCTCTGGCTAGGACTTCCAGTTCTATGTTGAATAGAAGTGGTGAGAGTGTAGATAACCTATAGTTCTGAAACAGTTTTCCCTGCTACTAAGTGGTCAAGGAAGCCTAAATCTCAGTTTCTAGTGTCAGAGAGTCTGTTTGAGATCTTGGCGATTTGGGTGTCAGGGATCCTTATTGTCACCTATGGGCCTCTTTCGTTTAAAGGCTTTATTTTATGTTTGAATTTGATAGACAATGGCATCTCCTCAAATTATTCAAAAAAATTAAAGACGAGCGAATTCTCCCTAACTCATTCTATGAGGTTAGCATTACCCTGATACCACAACCAGACAAGGACACAACAAAAAAAGAAAACTACTGGCCGATATCCCTGATGAACTTAGATGCAAAAATCCTCAGCAAAATACTGGTAAGCCAAATCCAACAGCACATCAAAAAGAAAATACACCATGATCAAGTGGATTTATTCCAGTGATGTAAGGGTGGTTCAACATACAGAAATCAATAAACATGATGCATCACATCAACAGAATGAAAGACAGAAACCATGTGATCATCTCAATAGACACAGAAAAAACATTTGACAAAATTCAACTCCCTTTCATGATAAAATAAAACACTCTCAACAGAGTAGGCATAGGACAAAACCTTAAAATAATAAAGCCCATATGCAACAAACTCATAGCTAACATTATACTAAATGGGGAAAAATTAAATGCCCTTCAACTAAGAATTAGAACAAGACAAGGATGCCCACTTTCACCACTTCTATTCAACACAGTACTAGAAGTCCTAGCCAGAGCCATCAGGCAAGAAACTGAAAAAAAAAAAAAGTCTTTCAAACTGGAAAAAAGGAAGTCAAAATATCCTTCCTTCCAGACAACATAATCTTATATCTAGAAAAAACAGAAGACCCCACCAGAAAACCACTGGAACTAATCAAACACATTCAGTAAAGTTTCAGATACAAAATTGACATACAGAAATCAGTAGCAATTTCAGACACCAATTATGAAATAGCTGAACAAGAAATCAAAAAGGCAACTCAGAAAGCAATGGGGTTACAAGCATGAGCCACTGTGCCCAGCAGAGAATTCTTTATATATTCTTAACACAAATGTTTTATCAAATATATGCTTTGCAAATATTTTTTTCTCATTCTGTGGTTTGTCTTTTCACACTCTTAACCTGGGTCTTTCCAAGAGCAAAAGTTTTTAAATTTGACAAAGTCCAATTTATCAGTTTTTTTCTTTATGGTGTTTTTTCTTTCTTTATCCTTTTAGTGTCACATGTAAGAATTTTTTGCCTAATCTATTATCACGAAGGTTGTCTCCTATATTTTCTTTTTTATCCCTTTTACTGACATGGAATAATTTATATACAGGTGGGTGCATGTGAATGTTTTTTACATGCAAAGAATGTATAATGATCAAGGCCGAGTAACTGGAGTACCCATCACCTTGAGTGCTTATCATTTTATGTGTTGGTATCATTTGAACCCTTCTCTTCTAGTTACTTGGAAATGTACAAGGTATTGGTTTTAAGAACAGTTGCCTTAATTCACTATCCAAACATTAGAACTTAATTCTTCTAACTGTATGCTGGTATCCATAACCAACCTCTCTTCATACCCCCTTCCACCCTACCCAATCTCCCCAGTCTCTGGAATCTATCAGTCTATTCTCTATGTCCTTAAGATGAACTTTTTTAGCTCCCATATACAAGTGAGAACACATGAAATTTGTCTTTCTGCACCTGGCTTATTTCACTTAACATGATGACTTCCAGTTCCATCCATGTTGCTGCAAATGACGTGATTTTATTTTTTTCTGTGGTCAGATAGTATTCTATTGTGTGTACATACCACATTTTTTTCATCCGTTCATCCACTGTTGGTCACTTAGATTGATTCCATATCTTGGCTATTGTGAATAGTGCTGCTATAAACATGTGAGTGCAGGTATTCCTTTGATATACTGATTTCTTTTCCTTTGGATAGATACCCAGCAGTGGGATTGCTGGGTTGTATGGTAGTTCTATTTTTCATATTTTGATCAGATCCTGCTGGTTGTTGCCTGGAAATTATTTACACAAACAGGGTTTCCAGCCAGTATTCAGCTCAACTTGTCACTGTACTGGACCTGAACCGTCAACTCAATAAGAGTGTGCATATCTGAGACCCCTTGTTGTCACTACCTGTTCAAGGCGTCATCTTACCCATGGCTGGTAGAAAGTTGATGTTGAATTAACCTTTGAATCTCCTCATCGTTGGGTTTAATGAATCCTTCTGTCATTGGGTTTATTTCGGTTTCCTAGGAATACAGTCCCTTGGGATTTGTTTGATTCACTGGTCAGATTTGTGTTGTTCCTTGGTGCAGTTGCTTTCTGGCCTTCTAAAGCTGCTCTTATGGTCTGTCTGCTTGTTTAGTATCTTAAGTGCCATTTGTCTGTAAAATGATTACTGAGTGGAGGAGGATAGGCATAAACTCGGTAAGTCTGTCTGCAAGCCAGTCCCTTGGACTGAGAAGCTCAGAAGATCTCCCAAGACCGTTTTTCTTCAAATCTGTGTTGCCTCAGGTCACCATATCAAAACATTTTAAGGACCTTTTCCATAGTCTTGTGTTTGTGTCAGTTTGTCAAAACTGCTTTTTTCAATTTCACTAGCCCAGAATAGCTGGTATTGTCTGGCCCCTGATGGGTGATAACTGGCCTTGCACCAAATTCCACAGACACTAGGTTACAGAAGTGCCATCCTTATAGACTGTTGTTTCTTATGGGGTCATTCTGTCTTAAAACTGCATTTCTTCCAGGACAAACACCTGTTTCCTTCATGTTTTCTCATTGTAACGTTAGCATGTGTACTTGTCCCTAACTGACACAATTTCACAGGCGCCAATTTGAAAATTGCTATGGCCTTTTTTGGGACAATTTGACATGAGTTAGATTTTTCATTCGACAGGTACCCTAAAAACAAAACAAAATGTGAATCAATCTTCATGAGGAGATTGTTTTTCCTGGTTGCCTAAATGAGAGATCATTTTGTTTAATCTAGGAGTCAGTCCCATCTTCATTTCCATCACTTGGATTAATGCATCCCAGCTCTTTATTCATATGGCTTGATAATAGTGTCTAGGGCTTGAGTCCTCAAAGCAGCCACACTGTCACTCTCTTTAGTGTGTGTGTTTATCAAAATGTTTCTCTATATCTAAACTTTGTTTTCTCTCCTCACAGGAAGCCTTATAAAATGGATATAAATCTTAAAACCTTGACATCTTTTACTTGCACTTAGAGGTATGGCCATAATAAAAGTAGAGTTTAAACAAAAAATGTTTCATGATATTTCTCACAAGTACAGAGATAAGTTGGCCATAAGGTTGAAGCATTCAATATTAGTTGAGTAATTTTAAGAATATTGCCAAGAAAGTTTCCAATGCATATCTACTGGCTGATGACACAATCCTGGCAAGGCTATGCAGGCAAGACATGGAACAGAACCAAAACCTCAAGGCCTCTTTGAACACCTCCAAATGGATTTTCCACAAGTGCCTTCAGCATCGATCCATAAATATGTTCTGGTTATTGTTTTTCGTTCTTAAGGTGGGTGCACTGTCTTAGTTGAACAGCTATGGGTGTCGTGATTTTTAAAATTACTTTACATTCAAAAACTGGAGAATTCCAACTTATCCCTTCAGTAACATGGACACATATTTCACTAGAACTATTATTAAAGAATAATTTACTACCTTTTATTCAGAACTCCACTGTCCTTATCATCTGCAGGCTGCAGAAAAAATAAAGAGAGCTAACAGAATTCTCAATTTAGAATTTTCAAAGCTCTCAGGTATCCTTAAACTTCCAAGCACTGAACTATTTCCACTGGCCTTGATGACAATAAGATCAATCCTCCTCGGGCCCTGCAAGTTCTCTACTCCTGAGTTAATTATCAGACTGCCCCACACGTTTGGAAATTGCTTCCAGTCCTACTTTCTGCCACACTACAACGTGTCTGAATACAAGAGATCATATGATGCTTCCAGGTGTTTCACCAAGTACAAGCTTCATTTCCAAAACCCCACTTAAGTAGCTTCTGTAAGATCTGTAACTGGGAGATTTAGTCTTCTGGAAGTGACACAAAAGGAAAAGTGCCCTTGAACCTCCATGAAAAAGACCTTATTAGGCACTGCTAATAACTGACACAACAATAAAACAACACGGAATAGATCTAGGAATCATACCTGCCAAGTAGAAAAAAATACACCATTTTGTCCCAACTTCTGGAAGCCCATTCCATTAGGGAACCTCAAACTGAGGATTCTTAGAAATTCTTCAGAAGCAGCTGATTTCAAAAATGGACAGATTCCGTCCAAGACTATAGAATGAACCACCTACTTCGGAAGTGGACAACTTCTTCCCAAAACTGCAGGATCAGATTAATTTTCTGATTTTTTTCCAGCACGTTTTTCACTAGTCCTATGGCCTATTAGGCTGTGTCACCCTCTGGAACATTAACAAGATCTTTTTATCTTTTTTCTGTCCCCTCTATGGTTTTCTTCTACCACTTAAGAAAAAAGCAAAAATTCTTTTGTACTTTTTCCCAGACTCTAGCTATTGCTCTGAAGTTCACTGGTTCTAGGATTTATAATCCCTTGTTCTCCTTTCTGGCCAAAATTTAATAGCCATCACTTTAAACAGTTCAAAAGCTAGGGCCGGGCATGGTGGCTCATGCCTGTAATCCCAGCACTTTGGGAGGCTGAGTCAGGCAGATGTCTTGAGGGCAGGAGTTCGAGACCAGCCAGACCAACATGGTGAAACTCTGTCTCTACCAAAAGTACAAAAATAAGCCAGGTGTGGTGGCACCTGCCTGTATTCCCAGCTACTCACAAGGCAGAAGAATTGCTTAAACCTGGGAGATGGAGGTTGCAGTGAGCCAGGATCATGCCACTGCACACGAGTCTGGGTGACAGAGTTAGACTCTGTCTTAGAAAATAAATAAATAGATGCTGACTTAGGAAGATGGCCAAGTAGGAACAGCTTCGGTCTGCAGCTCCCAGCGAGATTGACACAGAAGATAGGTGATTCCTGCATTTCCAACTGAGGTACCTGGTTCATCTCATTGGCACTGGTTGAACAGTGGGTACCGCCCACGGAGGGTGAAGTGAAGCAGGGCGGGGCATCGCCTCGCCCAGGAAGCACAAGGGGTTGGGGTGTTTCCCTTTCCTAGCCAAGGGAAGCCATGACAGGCTGTAGCTGGAGAAACTACACTCCTGACCAAACACTGCACTTTTCCCACAGTCTCAGCAACCGGCAGATCAAGAGATACCCTCCCATGCCTGGCTAGGCAAGTCCCACGCCCACAGAGCCTTGCTCACTGCTAGCGCAGGAGTCTGAGATCAACCTACTATGCTGCAGCTTGACGGGGGGAAGGGCATCGGCCACTGCTGAGCCTCGAGTAGTTTATCCTGTAAACAAAGAGGCTGGGAAGCACGAACAGGGTGGAGACCACTGCAGGTCAGCAAGGCCACTGACTTTATAGATTCCACCTCTGGGAGCAGGGCATATCTGAACAAAAGGCAGCAGACAGCTTCTGCAGAATTAAACATCCCTGTGGGACAGCTCTGAAGAGAGCACTGGTTCTATCAGCATGGCGTTTGAACTCCGAGAATGGACAAATTGCCTCCTCAAGCAGGTCCCTGACCCCTGTGTACCTCACTGGGAAACACCTCCCAGTAGTGGCTGACAGACACCTGAAACAGCAGCTGCCCCTCTAAAATGAAGCTTCCAGAGGAAGGATCAGGCATAATTTTTGCTGTTCTGCAGCTTCCGCTGGTGATACCCAGGCAAACAGGGTCTGGAGTGCACCTCCAGCAAACTCCAACAGACCTGCAGCTGAGGAGTCTGTTAGAAGGAAAAGTAACAAACAGAAAGGAATAGCATCAACATTAACAAAAAGGACATCCACACCAAGACCCCATCTGTAGGTCACCAACATCAAAGACCAAAGGTAGACAAAACCTCAAAGATGGGGAGAAACTAGAACAGAAAAGTTATAAATTCCAAAAAACAGAGCGCCTCTTCTCCTCCAGAGGAGATCTCAGCTCCTCGCCAGCAACAGAACAAAACAGGATGGAGAATGAGTTTGACGAGTTGGCAGAAGTAGGCTTCAGAAGGTCAGTAATAACAAACTTCTCTGAGCTAAAGGCGCATGTTCTAACCCATTGCAAGGAAGCTAAAAACCTTGAAAAAAAGTTAGACGAATGAGTAACTAGAATAAACAGTGTAGAGAAGACCTTAAATGACCTGATGGAGCTGAAAACCATGGCACGAGAACTTTGTAATGCATTTACAAGCTTCAATAGGTGATTCTATCAAGTGGAAGAAAGGATATCAGTGATTGAAGATCAAATTATTGAAATAAAGTGAGAAGACGAGATTAGATAAGAAAGAGTGAAAACAAAAGAACAAAGCCTCCAAGAAATATGGGGCTATGTGAAAAAACCAAATATATATTTGAATGGTGTACCGGAAAGGGACAGGGAGAGTGGAACCAAGTTAGAAAACACTCTTCAGAATATTCTCCAGGAGAACTTCCCTAGCAAGGCAGGCCAACACTCAAATTCAGGAAATACAGAGAACACCACAAAGACACTCCTTGAGAAGAGTAACCCCAAGACACATAACTGTCAGACTCACCCAGGTTGAAATGAAGGAAAAAATGTTAAGGGCAACCAGAGAGAAAGGTCGGGCTACCTAAAAAGGGAAGCCCATCAGACCAACAGCTGCTCTCTCGGCAGAAACCCTACAAGCCAGAAGAGAGTGGGGGCCAATATTCAACTTTCTTAAAGAAAAGAATTTTCAACCCAGAATCTCACATCCAGCCAAATTAAGCTTCATACATGAAGGAGAAATAAAATATTTTACAGACAAGCAAACGCTGAGAGATTTTGTCACCACCAGGCCTGCCTTACAAGAGCTCCTGAAGGAAGCACTAAACACGAAAAGGAACAACCAGTACCAGCCACTGCAAAAACATACGAAATTGTAGAGACCATCGACACTACGAAGCAACTGCATCAATTAACGGACAACATAACCAGCTAACATTATAATGACAGGATCAAATTCACACATAACAATATTTACCTTAAGTGTAAATGTGCTAAATGCCCCAGTTAGCAGACACAGACTGGCAAATTGGATAAAGAGTCAAGACCCATCACCGTGCTGTATTCAGGAGACCCATCTCATGTGCAAAGATGCATATAGGCTCAAAATAAAGGGATGGAGGAAGATCTACCAAGCAAATGGAAAGCAAAAAAAAAAAAAAGCAGGGGTTGCAATCTTAGTTTCTGATAAAACATACTTTAAAGCAACAAGATCAAAAGAGACAAGGCCATTCCATAATGGTAAAGGGATCAATTCAACAAGAAGCGCTTACTATCCTAAATATATATGCACCCAATAGAGGAGCACCCAGATTCATAAAGCAAGTCATTAGAGACCTACAAAGAGACTTTGACTCCCACACAATAATAATGAGAGGCTTTAACACCCCACTGTCAATATTAGACAGCTCAAAGAGACAGAAGGTTAACAAGGATATCCAGGACTTGAACTCACTTCTGGACCAAGTGGACTTAATAGACATGTACCTAAGTCTCCACACTAAATCAACAGAATATACATTCTTCTCAGTTCCACATCGCACTTATTCTAAAATTGACCACATAATTGGGAGTAAAGCACTCTTCAGCAAATGTAAAAGAACAGAAATCACAACAAACTCACTCTCAGAACACAGTGCAATCAAATTAGAACTCAGGATTAATAAACTCACTCAAAACCTCACAACTACATAGAAACTGAACAACCTACTCCTGAATGACTACTGGGGGTAAAAATAACAAGATGAAGGCAGAAATAAAAATGTTGTTTGAAACTAATGAGAATAAAACACAACGTACCAGAATCTCTGGGACACATTTAAAGCAGTTTGTAGAGGGAAATTTATAGAACTAAATGCCCACAAGAGAAAGGAGGAAAAATCTAAAATCGACACCCTAACATCACAGTTAAAAGACCTAGAGAAGCAAGAGCAAACAAATTCAAAAGCTGGCAGAAGGCAAGAAATAACTAAGATCAGAGCAGAACTGAAGGAGATAGAGATACAAAAAAACCCATCAAAAAATCAATGAATCCAGGAGACGGTTTTTTGAAAAGATCAACAAACTAGATAGACTGCTAGCAAGATTAATAAAGAAGAAAAGAGAGAAGAATCAAATAGACACAATAGAAAATGATAAAGGGGATATCCCACGGATCCCACAGAAATACAAACTACCATCAGAGAACACTATAGACAACTCTACGCAAATAAACTAGAAAATCTAGAAAAAATGGATAAATTCCTGGACACATACACACTCCCAAGACTAAACCAGGAAGCAGTTGAATCTCTGAATAGACCAACAACAGGTTCTGAAATTGAGGCAATAATTAATAGCCTACCAACCAAAAAAAAGTCCAGGACCAGACAGATTCACAGCCGAATTTTACCAGAGGTACAAGAGGAGCTGGTACCATTCCTTCTGAAACTATTCCAATCAATAGAAAAAGAAGGAATCCTCCCTAACACATTTTATGAGGCCAGCATCATCCTGATACCAAAGCCTGGTAGAGACACAACAAAAAAAGAGAATTTTAGGACAATATCCCTGATGAACATCGATGCGAAAATCCTCAATAAAATACTGGCAAATTGAATCCAGCAGCACATCAAAAAGCTTATCCACCATGATCAAGTCGGCTTCTTCCCTGGGATCCAAGAGGCTGGTTCAACATACGCAAATCAATAAATGTAATCCATCACATAAACAGAACCAACGACAAAAACCACATGATTACCTCAATAGATGCAGGAAACGTCTTTGACAAAATTCATCAGCCCTTCATGCTAAAAACTCTCAATGAACTAGGTATGATGGAACGTATCTCAAAATAATAAGAGCTATTTATGACAAACTCACAGCCAATATCATGCTGAATGGGCAAAAACTGGAAGCATTCCCTTTGAAAACCGGCACAAGACAAGGATGCTCTCTCTCATTACTCCTATTCAACATAATGTTGGAAGTCTGGCTAGGGCAATCAGGCAAGACAAAGAAATAAAGGTATTCCGTTAGAAAAGGAGGAAGTCAAATTGTCTCTGTTTGCAGATGACGTGATTGTATATTTAGAAAACCCCATCATCTCAGCCCAAAACCTCCTTAAGCTGATAAACAACTTCAGCAAAGTCTCAGGATACAAAATCAATGTGCAATAATCACAAGCATTCCTACACTCCAATAATAGACAGAGAGCTAAATCATGAGTGAACTCCCATTCACAATTACTACAAAGAGAATAAAATACCTAAGAATCCAACTTACAAGGGATGTGAAAGACCTTTTCAAGGAGAACTATAAACCACTGCTCAACAACATAAAAGAGGACACAAACAAATGGAAGAACATTCCATGCTCAAGGATAGGAAGAATCAATATCATGAAAATGGCCACACTGCCCAAGGTAATTTATAGATTCAATGCTATCCCCATCACGCTACCACTGATTTTCTTCACAAAATTAGAAAAAAATACATTAAAGTTCATATGGAACCAAAAAAGATCCCACATAGCCAAGAAAATCCTAAGCAAAAAGAACAAAGCTGGAGGCATGACGCTACCTGACTTCAAACTATACTACAAGGTTACAGTAACCAAAACAGCATGGTCCTGGTATCAAAACAGATAAATAAACCAATGGAACAGAACAGAGGCCTCAAAAATAGCATCATACATCTACAGCCATCTAATCTTTTACAAACCTGACAAAAACAAGCAATGGGGAAAGGATAGCCTATTTAATAAATGGGCTGGGAAAACTGGCTAGCCATATGTAGAAAGCTGAAACTGGATGTCTTCCTTACACCTTATACAAAAATTAACTCAAGGTGGATTAAAGACTTAAATGTAAGACCTAGCACCGTAAAAACCCTAGAAGAAAATCCAGGCAATACCATTCAGAACATAGGCATGGGCAAATGTTTCAAGACTAAAACACCAAAAGTAATGGCAACAAAGGCCAAAACTGACAAATGGGATCTAATTTAACTAATGAGTTTCTGCACAGTGAAAGAAACTATCATCAGAGTGAACAGGCAACCTACAGAATGGGAGAAAATCTTTGCAATCTACTCATCTGACAAAGGGCTAATATCCAGAATCTACAAAGAACTTAAACAAATTTACAAGAAAAAAAATCCATCAAAAAGTGGGCAAAGGATATGAACAGACACTTCTCAAAAGAAGACATGCATGCAGCAAAAAGACATCTGACAAAATGCTCGTCATCACTGGTCATCAGAGAAATGCAAATCAAAACCACAATGAGATACCATCTCATGCCAGTTAGAATGGCAATGATTAAAAAGTCAGGAAGCAACAGATGCTGGAGAGGATGTGGAGAAATAGGAACGCTTTTACACTGTTGGTGGGAGTTAAATTAGTTCAACCATCGTGGAAGACAGTGTTGCGATTCCTCAAGGATCTAGAACTAGTGATCTTGACCCAGCAATCCCATTACTGGGTATATAGCCAAAAGATTATAAATCATGCTACTATAAATACACATGCACATGTATGTTTATTGTGGCACTATTTGCAATAGCAAACACTTGGAACCAACCCAAATGTCCTTTAATGATAGACTGGATCAGGAAAGTGTGGCACATATAGACCATGGAACATGATGCAGCTATAAAAAAGCATGAGTTCATGTCCTTTACAGGGACATGGATGAAGCTGGAAACCATCATTCTAAGCAAACTATCACAAGGACAGAAAACCAAACACCTCATGTTCTCACTCGTAAGTGGGAGTTGAACATTGAGAACACGTGGACACAGGGCAGGGAACATCACATACTGGGGCCTGTCAGGCGGTGGAGGGATTGGGGAGGGATAGCATTAAGAGAAATACCTAATGTACATGACGAGTTGATGGGTGCAGCAAACCACCATGGCACATGTATACCTATGTAACAAACCTGTACGTTGTGCACATGTACCCCAGAACTTAAAATATAATAAAAAGATATAAATAAATATATAAATAACTAAGGCCAGGCACAGTGGCTCACACAGGTAATCCCACCACTTTGGGAGGCCAAGGCAGGAGGATCACCTGAGATCAGGAGTTCAAGACCAGACTGGCCAAGATGGCAAAACCCCGTCTCTACTAAAAATATAAAAATTAGCCAGTTGTGGTGGTGGGTGCCTGTAATCCCAGCTACTCCGGAGGCTGAGGCAGGAGAATCCCTTAACCCTGGGAGACGGAGGTTGCAGTGAGCACAGATTGCACCACTGCACTCCCACTTGGGCAACAGTGAGACTCAGTGAAAAAAAAAAAAAAAGTAAATAAATAAATTAAATTCACCAAAAAAAAGTAGGTTTCCTTTTGCAGACTGCTTCTGGTACTTACAACTTCCTCTCCAAATTCTAGTCTTGTGAGAAAAACAGACTTTGACTTCGCATCAGCAAAATGCTTCGACTGAGGTCATTACAACCTTACAGCAAAACCTAGACCCTCAGGAATGGGAATAAATATTTGTTCTATTCAAAGACACTGCAGCTGCTTTGCAGGAACTATTTGGCTCCACTCAAGGAATTTACCCCTCTAAGTGACAAAAAATGGGCTTACTCATGATGGGCCAAGTGATACTCATACTCCCAATACAGCCTGTATCCCACCTGGATACTACTTAAGTGGACATCAGGCTTACCCTCATCTGCCACTAACTTAGCCTGGAGAATATGGATGAATGATAGAGAATCGAGATATTTAGAACTAGTACCTCTCCATGTTTACATGGGGAAGAAGTCCAGAAACCTTCAAGATGAGGTGAGCACGAACTACTTGGGAGAATTCCCAAAAGAGATAACTGACTCTCTCTTTTTGCATACTATGCTGGCTACAATTCACACAGCAGAAATAATACAACTAGAAAAGGTGGTGCAGAATTTTTCTCCGGACCTGGAAGAAGTCACAAATGGAACAATTTCTACTCTGGATGCCCCCCAAAACTACTCTAAATCTGTTAGCTAGAGTTTTCATGGACAATTGCACAGCCCTTGATTTCCTCTTAGCTATCCAAAGGAGAGCTCACATTAGAGTAAATACATCTCGCTGCACCTATGTAAATATTACAGGGCAAGTGGAACCGTTTATGGTAAATTAAAAGAAAATAAACTCATCTGGATCTCTAAGGCAGACCCAGCTGGATTCTGGGACATGCTTTCATTGCCTAGGCTTTATAACCTAATCACCATTGGCTTGGAGATCTGCAGCAAGGGCTAATAATCATTTCATTTCTGTTAATTGCCTGTCTTGCAGTTTCTCAATGTATCATGTCTAGCATCTAAAATGCTACTGTGTAGTTTTGAGAGATCTCCTTGATACTGATTTCTATTTTTATTGTACTGTGGTTCAAGAGTACACTTGGTATGATTTCAATTTCTTTGAGTTTATTGAGACTTGCTTTATGACTGAGCACGTGGTTGATCTTAGAATATATTCTGTGTGCACATGAGAAGAATGTATATTCTGTGGTTGTTGGGTGGAGTGTTTCATAGAGGTCTATTATGTCCAAATAGTCAAGTGTCAAGTTTAAGTCCAGGGTTTCTTGATTAGTTAGTGTTCTGCCTCAGTGATCTGTCTAATGCTGATAGTGGGGTGTTGAAGACTCCCACTACTATTGTGTGGTTGTCTAAGTCTTCTGATAGGCCAAGAAGAACTCATTTTATGAATCTGGGCTCTCCAATATCGGGTGCATATATATTTAAGATAGCTAAGGCTTCCTGTTGGATTGTCATGTAATGCCCTTCATTGTCCTTCTTAATTTCTATTGGTTTAAAGTCTGTTTTATCTGACATAAGAACAGTGACTCATGTTCTTTTTTGTTTTCCATTTGTGTAGTAGATCTTCTTCCACCCTTTTATTTTGAGCCTGTGGGTGTCACTGCATGTGAGATGGGTCTCTTGAAGACAACAGATGGTTGGGTCTTGTCCTTTTATCCAGCCTGCCACTCTGTGTCTTTTCAGTGGGGTGTTTAGCCCATTTACATTCAACGTTAGTATTCTTATACGGGATTTTGATCCTGTCATCATGATGTTTGGTGGTTGGTATGTGGACTTGACTGCGTAGTTGCTTTATACTGCCTGTGAGCTATGTGCTTAAGGGTGCTTTTGTGGTAGCAGGTGTCATTATTTTGATTCCATGTTTAGCACTCCCTTAAGAACCTCTTGTAATGCTGACCTAGTGGAAATGTATTCCCTCCGCATTTGCATGTCTGAGAAGGATTTTATTTCTCCTTCACTTATGAAGCTTTGTTTGGCAGCATATGAAATTCTTGGCTGGAACTTCTTTTCAGTAAGGACACTGAAATTAGACCCCCAATCTTTTCTTGCTTGTAAGGTTTCTGTTGATAGGACTGCTGCTAGCCTGATGGGGTTACCTCTGTAACTACACTATAAACCACAGGAACCAAAACAGCTTGATACTGATAAAAATAAAAGACACATAGACCAATGGAACAGAATGGAAAACTCAGAAGTAGAGCTGCACACTTACAACGATCTGATCTTTGACAAGGCTGGCAAACACATGCAATGAGGAAAGGACTCGACTTCCTATTCAATAAATGATGGTGGGATAACTGGCTAGCCACTTGCTGAAAATTGAATCTGGACCCCCTCCCCCACCTTTCACCACATACAAAATTAACTCAAGGTGGATCAAAGATTCAACTATAACACATCAAACTGTAAGAATCCTGGAGGACAACTTAGGAAACACTCTTCTGGACATCAGCCTTGGTAAAGAATTTTTGACTAAGTCTCCAAATTTAATTGCAACAAAAACAAAAATTGACAAGCAGGACCAAATTAAACTAAAGAGCTTCCACACAGCAAAAGAAGCTATCACCAGACTAAACAGACAGCCTACAGAATGAGAGAAGATATTAGCAAACAATGCATGTGACAACAGCCTAATATCCAGACTCTATAGGGAACTTAAACAAATCAACAAGTAAAACACAAATAGCCCCATTTAAAAAGAAAAAGAAAAGAAAAACAGACAAAGGACAAAGGACATAAACAGACACTTCTCAAAGGAAGATGTACAAGCGGCCAACAAACATGAAAACATGCTCAGCATCACTAATCATCTGAGAAATGCGAATCAAAACCACAATGACACATTATCTCACACCAGTCAGAATGGCTATTATTAAAATGTCCAAAAACGATAGATGCTGGCGAGGCTGCAGCAAAAAAGGAACGCCTATATACTGTTGGTAACTGCTGCTTCTTTACCACTTACAGCCCTAGGCATCAGTTATTCTTCCCTCATTCTAGATAAGATTTATTAAGGTACCTAATCATAGGATTGCCTCTGCTCCTTAAAAGCATCTAATGCAAAGTTTGCCCAAATCCTGTAAGTCCTTTCAAATGCCCTCCTGCTGAGTTGTTCCGCAGTTTCCCATGGGGTGCATTCTCCCTTAATACAAAAGCAATAAACCCAACTTTGTTCAACTACAGGCGTGCTCCTGGTGATTGTTGGGTGGTGAGCACTGAGATATTATAAAGATCTGCTTAATTGCCTCCACCGTACCCCATCCCACAGACTGTGACCTTTGCTAGAACAAGGCCTGTGGCTTACTTACTTTTTGTCCCCAGTTCCAGAGGTGAATGGATGTATCATGGATGGCTCCATGGATGGAAGGATGGATTGATGAATAAGAATAAGAGGGACAGAAAGGGGAACACTGAGAAAATGAGGAGGGAGAGAGAAAAAAAGGAGGGAGGGAGGGAGAGAAGGAAAAGTAACTCAGGTTGTCCTGCTCTATTCCTTGGCCTGTGCACATGCTCACTTATCTTCACACACTGTCTTATTTCCTATGGGATCCATAGTCACCAGATGTCTGTTAAGGGGACATTTTATTTTGAAGGCAATATAGACTCTTATTACTCCAATTTTCTGCCGTTGCCCTGTTTTCTTCCTACTCTTCCTCCTTTCTTTGTCTCATCCATACTCATAGCTTCTCTTACTACTTTTCAGCAGAAGCCTTCCGAGTCTCTTCCTCAAGGGCAGCCTCACCCCCAAATTGTGGTCCTACATTTCTAGTTGTACCACATGGTGGTGCTCAAGAAGAGAGAAACTTGGATATGTTTTTCTGTTACATATTCTGGAAGCTGTAACCACATTCCACTTCTGTCTTCTGCATCTTACTACAGTTCTTTTCTACATCTTACTACAGTTCTTTTCTCATCTTACTACAGTTCTTTTTCACCCAGGTTGAAGTGAAGTGGCACGTTCATAGCTCACTGCAGCCTCAAACTCCTGCGCTTAAGCCACCCTCGTGTCTCAGCCTCCTGGGTAGGTGGGACTGCAGGCACATGTCACCATGCCCAGCTATTTTTTATTTTTAGTAGAGACAGGGTCTTGCTGTGTTGCCCAGGATGGTCTTGAACTCCTGTGCTCAAATGATCCTCGTGCCTCAGCTTCCCAAAGTGCTGAGATTACGAGCCTGAGCCACCACACCCAGCCCTGTTACATCATTTAAGCTTGATCTTCACAACAATTATAGTAGAAAGGGCTTATTATCTTTATTTATAAATAAGAAAACAGGCTTAGAAAGGTGAATTCGCTTGCCCAAGGTCACACAGCTAGTAAGTGGAAACACCAGGATTCGAACTGGAAGCTGAGCTGTTACTGTAGAGCTGGAGCTCTTAACTGCTGTGTTGTATTAATCCAGGAAATGAAGAGAATGAGGTCTCTGCCCCCAGGTCTATATGGGGTTTGGGGTATGACAATAAGAGAATCATCTAGTGAAAAAATGCTGTGGGGCAATGGTGTCTTTAGGTGAACTAGGTAAAAATAAGGAATGATACCTAGTTGTCTTGTATTGCTACAATTAAGAAAAGGAGCTGGAGTGAACACTGAAAACAAAGTGGGAGGATATAGGGGAGAATTATTTAAAGTGTGAAACAAAAAGCCAGAATGCTTTTAAGAAAAGAGTTGGGCAGAGTCAGACATGGAGAGGAAACAAGAAAATAATAGCCAGAAGTTCCTGCATTTGGGGCAGTATTGAGATTGACAGAGGTATGAGGCTTGGTGGCATCTGCTGGTCTAAAGTTACAAACAGAGGAAACGCTGATTAAAATTGGTCTGTGCTGGTACACCAATGTTCTGGAAGGTGCTTGCAGCCTACTGATTAGAGGCAGGTGGAAGAAGCAGTGACCAATGCTTAGGGTTCAGGAGTAAGCGTCAGTGAAAAATTGTGATAGTGCCCTCTGCAAAAGAAGCAGTCAGTTCCTAGGGCAGTATTTCACCGACACGGAGGCACAAACTCTATCTTGTGTTCCTACTGCCATGCTGTTCCTGATATATCTTACGAAGGTACCATATACATAGATCATTCCGATTTGGAGGATGTCTGGAATCAAGAACAAGAGCATTTGCCAGAGTGCTCCAGTTGAATGTTTGCAAGAGCCAATTTGTCATTTCACGAAGTGAAGAAGGAAGATGTAACCTCAAGGGGATTAGAGAGGTTTTTTACCTGGTTGGGGAGAAGGTATAGAATACTTATGAGAGAATAAATCAAATCAGAAGACAGACCTCGGAGGGGAAGTGTCTGGCTGGATGTGGGAAGGGAGAGCAGAATGTGAGCACATTTTCTGGGACATGTGATAGCTGAGGAGAGGAAATTCTTAGGCATTATAGTCCACTTCAGCATGTGGATACAGAGATGGAGAATGAAGCTCTTTTTCATTAATTGAGATACATGAAACAAGAGAAAATAGCCCCTAAACTCCATCCCCAAAAGCGTAAGGCCAGTACTGATGGCCCCAGACAAAACTGTTACTATCCCTTAGAGGTCTTTGCTTCTTGCACAAGAGACCTTATCAGCACCCGTACTGGCAGGGCAGCAACACTGGTATTAGGCTCCCATATTTGTTACAAATAATTGGGTACCACCCCAAAAATGGGAGACTAAGGGACTCTGGGGGACAAACAAAATAACGGCAATTTGTGACGGCACAATATTCATACATATCTTCTCTTTCCTTCCTCCCATCTGCCACCACTACTTCATTGCCCTTCGTTTAGAGGGAGGGACTTGTTTGTGTATTAGAGGCAGATTGGCTGCTACAGGGGACATATGGAATGGCAGGCTTATCATCATCTTGCATCCTGATTGTATTTCCAATCATCCTAGTACATGATGATTTACAATTTAAATTCAATCTCTGAAGTCAAACCAACTAGGTTCAAATTTCAGTTTACCACTTACTATCTGTGTCTGTCCTTGAGCAAGTTACTTAAACTCTCTGTCCCTCAGTTTCTTTATCTGTAAATGAGAATAATAATAACAGCATTCTCTTCATGGGAATAATATATTAAATAAACTAGTATGCTTAGCACAGGCCTACTCATCAACAGCTCATACTACAACAGAAGGAACTGAAGGGATTAACCCCAGTCTAACTACAGACTGTGTTCTGTATAAAAAGTGGTTAATAAAAGTTAGCTAATATGATGATGATCTAGAGAAATAGACACCTGATACATTCTTAGTTAAAGCCTCTCATAGTACTGAACAACATAAGCATGTAAGGAAACTGCCCCTGATAAGAAAGAGCCATGCAAAGGAATTAGAGGGAACAGTACCTGGTATTTTAACAAGGCTAGGAATAGTGCCTATTCTCAACTATCAAACTGGAAAGTCTCTCAATTCTCTGAGCAACATACAAAGTGCTGAAAAGAGATTTACCTAACTAGAGGAGAGTAATGGGCCCTAGACTAAACACAGCTTTGGTCTCATCTAACAAAGCTTAAAAGCAAGACGCCAAAGTATGAAACTACAAGCAACTTAACTGCATCCTGGAACAAAGCTCACGAAAAATTATGAGAATACAAAAATATTTGGCACTCAACAACGTAAAACTCATCATGTCTTGGCATCCAAGTAAAACCTAGCAAACAAACAAAGAACCAAGAAAACATGAAATAACAAGGAGAAAAATCAATCAACTGAAAGTAACCCAGAATTGACACAGATGCTTAAATTAGAAGAGAAGAATATTAAAAGTTATAATAGGCCGGGCGCGGTGGCTCAAGCCTGTAATCCCAGCACTTTGGGAGGCCAAGACGGGCGGATCACGAGGTCAGGAGATCGAGACCATCCTGGCTAACACAGTGAAACCCCGTCTCTACTAAAAATACAAAAACGTAGCCGGGCGAGGTGGCAGGCGCCTGTAGTCCCAGCTACTCGGGAGGCTGAGGCAGGAGAATGGCGTGAACCCGGGAGGCGGAGCTTGCAGTGAGCTGAGATCCGGCCACTGCACTCCAGCCTGGGCGACAGAGCGAGACTCCGTCTCAAAAAAAAAAAAAAAAAAAAAAAAAAGTTATAATAACTGTAGTTCATATGCTCAAAAGTCAAGTCAAGACATGGAAGATACAGAAAAAAAAATGCAAATCAAACTTCTGGAGATGAACACTACTATATCTATGATGGAAAATGCACTGGATGGGGCCGGGCGCGGTGGCTCAAGCCTGTAATCCCAGCACTTTGGGAGGCCGAGACGGGCGGATCACGAGGTCAGGAGATCGAGACCATCCTGGCTAACACGGTGAAACCCCGTCTCTACTAAAAAAATACAAAAAATTAGCCAGGCGAGGTGGCGGGCGCCTGTAGTCCCAACTACTTGGGAGGCTGAGGCAGGAGAATGGCGTGAACCCGTGAGGCAGAGCTTGCAGTGAGCTGAGATCTGGCCACTGCACTCCAGCCCGGGCGGTAGAGACTCCGTCTCAAAAAAAAAAAAAAAAAAAAAAAAAAGAAAATGCACTGGATGGGATTAACAGTATATTAAACATTGCAGGAAAAAAAGATTAGTGAACTTAAAGACATGGGAATATAAGCTTTACAAAGAAAAAAATGTAAGAAAAATGAACAGAGCAACAGAGAACTACAGGACAATGTCACACAGCCAAATATATGTGCAATTGTTGGCCCTGAAAGAGACAAAATAAAGGAGGGAGGGACAGAAAAAATATACTTGAATAAATAGCAGCCAGAAACTACCCATAATTGCTAAAACCTTTAAGCACACACATCCAAGAAGCTGAACATACACCAGGTACAAGAAACATAGAGAAAGCTACACTAAGGCACATCACAATAACATTTTACAAAACCAGCGGAAAAGAAAAAAATCTGAAGAGCAGTCAGGAAAGACAGAGGGGCCACACATTACACACAAAGGGACTGAAATGAGGATGACCACAGATTTGTCATCAGAAAAAAATGCAAGTGAGAAGACACTGGAGCAACATTTTTGAAGTACCAAATGAAAAATACTGCTAAAGTAGAATGCTATACCCAGGGAAAATATCTTTCAAAAATGAAGGCCAAAAAGAAGTAAAGGGGAGCAAATTCATGAGGCCAATAGAAAACATAACACAAGATGATAAATTTAAACCTAACCATATCAATAATTACATTGGATATAAATGGTCCCAACATGCCAATTACTAGACAAAAACTACCAGACTGGATAAGAAAGTGAGACTGAACTGTATATTGCCTATAAGAAACCCATTTTAAATATAGACATGTCATAGCTTAAACGTAAAGGTGGGGACAGTATACCATGCTAAGACTAATCATAATAGAGACATAGTTGTTATATTAATATCAGACACAGTAGACTTCAGAACAAAGAATATTACCATTGATAAAGTGGATCATGTCATAATGACAACTCAGTGAATTTATGATGAGTGGATAACAATTCTGTGTTTGTGCACCTAAAAACAGAGCCTCAAGATGCATGAAGCAAAAATGAATAGACCTACACAGAGAAATAGCTGCATCAACAATTCTAGACAAAGATTTCAATACCCCTTAATATACTGTTGGTAAAACAAGGAGACAGAAACTCAATGACAATATAGAAGACTCGAGCATCACTATTACCAACTTGACCTAATTGTCACATGTAGAACCCTCCACCCCACAAGAGAAGACTATGCATTATTTTCAAGTGTATGTGGAACACTTACCAAGAGAGTGTATTCTGTGCCATAAAACAAGTCTCAATACATTTTAGACAATTCCAGTAACACGAAGTGTGTTCTTCAACACATAACAATAAAATTAACTTAGAAATTAACAAGAGAGATATTCAGAAAATCTACAAATATTAGGGAACCAAATAATGTGCTTTCAATTACCCTATGAATCAAATAAGAAATCATAATGAAAATTAGCAAGTGTTTTGAACTGACTGAAAAGGAAAACACAACGTATCAAAAGTTGTGAGATGCTGGTAAAAAAAAAAAAAAGATTCGTGGCAGTAAAAACACCTCTATGAAGAAAGGTCTCAAATCAATGAGCTCAGCAACCATGTTAATAAATGAGAGAAATGGAAATGGAAACTACAATGAGATACCACCATTAACACTTTACATACACATCTATAATTTAAAAACAACTTTTCATGAAGCATATAAGAAGCATTGGTAAGGATGTACAGAAGTTGAAATTCTTGCACATTGCTGACTGGAATGTAAAATGGTGCACCTCTGTGGAAAAGCTTGTCATCCCTCAAAGAGCTCTTTCTGTAATGTATACAAAGATCAAAACTTCACATTGTACCCCATATATATACACAGCTATTATATCAATTAGAAATAAATTTTAAAAGAGTTAAACATAGGATGCCTTATGACCTGGCAATTCCACTCCTATGGCAATATACCCAAAATAACTGAAAACAGAATGTGAGACAGATAGTTTCATGCCAATGTCCATTGCAACATTATTCACTATAGCCAAGAGTTGGAAACAACCCAAGGGTCCATCAGCAGATGAATGGACAAATGAAATATGGCATGTGTATGCAATGGAATATTATTCAGTTGTGGAAAGAAATGAAGTTCTGATATATGCTACAACATGGATGAACCTGGAAAACATTATTCTAAGGGATATAAGCCAGACACAAAAGGAAAAATACTGGTGATGGTGTCACAATGTTGCCAATGTAATTAATGCCACTGAATTGTACACTTTAAAAGGGTTGGGTCTCTGTTCCAAGATGGTCAAATAGTAACAGATCCAGTCTGCAGCTCCCAGCGTGATTGACGCAAAAGACGGGTGATTTCTGCATTTCCAACTGAGGTACCTGGATCATCTCATTGGGACTAGTTGGACAGAGGGTGTAGCCCGTGGAGAGCGAACTGAAGCAGGGCAGGGAATCACCTCACCCCGGAAGTGCAAGGGGTCAGGGGATTTCCCTTTCCTAGCCAAGGGAAGCCATGACACTTTGTGCCTGGAAAAACAGGACACTCCCACCTAAATACTGTATTATTCCCAAGGTTTTAGCAACCAGCAGACAAGGAGATTCTCTCCCATGCCTGGCTCAGTGGGTCCCACACCCACGGAGTCTTGCTCACTGCTTGCTCACAGCAGTCTGAGATCCACCTGCGAGGCACCAGCCTGGCTGGTGGAGGGGGGTCCACCATTGCTGAGGGTTGAGTAGGTAAACAAAAAGGCTGAGAAGCATGAACTAGACAGAGCTCACTGCAGCTCATCAAAGCCTACATCCTCTATAGACTCCATCTCTCTGGGCAAGGCATAGCTGAATAAAAGGCAGCAGACAACTTCTACAGACTTAAACGTCCCTGTCTGACAGCTCTGAAGAGAGCAGTGGTTCTCCCAGCATGAGCTCTGAGAATGGATGGAGTGCCTCTTCAAGTGGGTCCCTGACCTCAGTGTAGCCTAACTGAAAGACACCTCCCAGTAGGGGCTGATAGACACCTCATATAGGCAGCTGCCCTCTGGGATGAAGCTTCCAGAGGAAGGATCAGGCAGCAATATGTGCTGTTCTGCAATATTTGCTGTTCTGCAGCCTCTGCTGCTGATACCCAGGCAAACAGCATCTGGAGTGGACCTCCAGCAAACTCTAACAGACCTGCAGCTGAGGAGTCTGACTTTTAGAAGGAAAACTAACAAACAGAAAGGAACAGCATAACATCCACAAAAAGTGCATCTACATCAAAACCCCATCTGTAGGTCACCAACATCAAAGGCAGAAAAAACCACAAAGATGGGGAAAAACCAGAGCAGAGAAGGTGAAAATTCTAAAAACCAAAGTGCCTCTTCTCCTCCAAAGGATTGCAGCTCCTCACCAGCAGCAGAACAAAGCTGGACAGAGAATGACTTTGACAAGTTAACAGAAGTAGGTTTGAGAAGGTTAGTAATAAAAAAGTTCTCTGAGCTAAAGCAGCATGTTCCAACCCATTGCAAGGAAGCTAAAAACTTTGATAAAAGGTTTGATGAATGGCTAACTAGAATAAACAGTGTAGAGAAGACCTTAAATGAGCTGATGGAGCTGAAAACCATGGCATGAGAACTTCGTGACACATGCACAAGCTTCAATAGCAGAATCGATCAAGTGGAAGAAAGGGTATCAGTGGTTGAAGATCAAATTATTGAAATAAAGCAAAAAGACAAGGTTAGAGAAAACAGAATAAAAGGAAATGAACAAAGCCTCCAAGAAATATGGGACTACGTGAAAAGACCAAATCTATATTTGATTGGTGTACTGAAAGTGACGGGGACAATGGAACCAAGTTGGAAACCACTCCTCAGGATATTATGTGGGAAAACTTCCCCAACCTAGCAAGACAGGCCAACATTCAAATTCAAGAAATACAGAGAATATCACAAAGATACTCCTCTAGAAGAGCAATGCCAAGACACATAATTGTCAGATTCACCAAGGTTGAAATGAAGGAAAAAATGTTAAGGGCAACCAGAGAAAAGGTCGAGTAACCCACAAAGGGAAGCCCATCAGACTAACAGCAGCTCTCTCAGCAGAAACCCTACAAGCCAGAAGAGAGTGGGGGCCAATATTTGACATTCTTAAAGAAAAGAATGCTCAACCCAGAATTTCATATCCAGCCAAACTAGGCTTCATATGTGAAGGAGAAATAAAATCCTTAGAAACAAGCAAATGCTGAGAGATTCTGTCACCTCCCCACCACGCCTGCCTTACAAGAGCTCCAGAAGGAAGCACTAAACATTGAAAGAAACAACCGGTACCAGCACTGCAAAAACATGCCAAATTGTAAAGACCATGGATGCTAGGAAGAAACTGAATCAACTAACGTGCAAAAGAATCAGCTAACATAAAAATCACGGGATCAAATTCACACACAACAATATTTACCTTAAGTGTAAATGGGCTAAATGCCTCAATTAAGACACACAGACTGGCAAATTGGATAAAGAGTCAAGACCCATCATTGCACTGTATTCAGGAGACCCATCTCACGTGCAGAGACACGCATAGGCTGAAAATAAAGGAATGGAGGCAGATCTACCAACAAATTGGAAAGCAAAAAAAAAAAAAAAAAAAGGCAGGGCTTGCAATCCTAGTCTCTGATAAAACTGACTTTAAACCATCAAAGATCAAAAGAGACAAAGAAAGCCATTACAGAATGGTAAAGGGATCAATTCAACAAGAAGAGCTAACTATCCTAAATATATATGTACCCAACACAGGAGCACCTAGATTCATAAAACAAGTCCTTAGAGACCTACAAAGGACTTAGAATCCCACACAAGAATAATGGGAGACTTTAACACCCCACTGTCAATATTAGACAGATCAACAAGAGAGAAGGTTAACAAGGATATCCAGGACTTGAACTCACCTCTGCACCAAGCAGACCTAATAGGCATCTACAGAACTCTCCACACCAAATCAACAGAATATACATTCTTCTCAGTTCCACATCGCACTTACTCTAAAATTGACCACATAATTGGAAGTAAAGCACTCTTCAGCAAATTTAAAAGAACAGAAATCACAACAAACTCTCTCTCAGACCACCCACGGTGCAATCAAATTAGAACTCAAGATTAATAAACTCACTCAAAACCACATAACTATATGGAAACTGAACAACCTGCTCCTAAATGACTACTGGGTACATAACAAAATGAAGGCAGAAATAAAGATGTTCTTTGAAACCAATGAGGACAAGGATACAACATACCAGAATCTCTGGGACACATTTAAAGCAGTGTGTAGAGGGAAATTTATGGCACTAAATGCCCACAAGAGAAAGCAGGAAAGATCTAAAATTGACACCCTAACATCACAATTAAAAGAACTAGAGAAGCAAGAGCAAACACATTCAAAAGCTAGCAGAGGCAAGAAATAAGTAGATCAGAGCAGACACAAAAAACCCTTCAAAAAAATCAATGAAACCAGGAGCTGGATTTTTGAAAAGATCAAAAAAATAGACCACTAGCAAGACTAATAAAGAAGAAAAGAGAGAAGAATCAAAGTACCTCTGGCCGAATTCTACCAGAGGTACCAGGAGGAGCTGGTACCATTCCTTCTGAAACTATTCCAATCAATAGAAAAAGAGGAATCCTCCCTACCTCATTTTATGAGGCCAACAACACCCTGATACTAAAGCCTGGAAGAGACACTACAAAAAAAGAGAATTTTAGACCAATATCCCTAACAAACATTGATGCAAAAATCGTCAATAATATACTGGCAAACCGAATCCAGCAGCACATCAAAAAGCTTATTCACCATGATCAAGTGGGCTTCATCCCTGGGATACAAGGTTGGTTCAACATACACAAATCAATAAAGGTAATCTAGCATATAAACAGAACCAAAGATAAAAACCACATGATTATCTCAATAGATGCAGAAAGGGCCTTTGACAAAATTCGACAGCCCTTCATGCTAAAAACGCTCAATAAATTCGGTATTGATGGAACATATCTCAAAATAATAAGAGCTATTTATGACAAACCCACAGCCAGTATCATACTGAATGGGCAAAAACTGGAAGCATTCCCTTTGAAAACTGGCACAAGACAGGGATGTCCTCTCTCACCACTCTTATTCAACATAGTGTTGGAAGTTGTGGCCAGGGCAATCAGGCATGAGAAAGAAATAAAGGGTATTCAGTTAGGAAAAGAGGAAGTCAAATTGTCTCTGTTTGCAGATGACATGATTGTATATTTCGAAAACCCCATCATCTCAGCCCAAAATCCCCTTAAGCTGATAAGCAACTTCAGCAAAGTCTCAGGATACAAAATCAATGTGCAAAAGTCACTAGTATTCTTCTACACCAATAACAGACAAACAGAGAGCCAAATCATGAGTGAACTCCCATCCACAATTGCTTCAAAGAGAATAAAATACCTAGGAATCCAACTTACAAGGGATGTGAAGGACCTCTTCAAGGAGAACTACAAACCACTGCTCAAGGAAATCAGAGAGGACGCAAACAAGTGGAAGAACATTCCATGCTCATGGATAGGAAGAATCAATATCATGAAAATGGCCATACTGCCCAAGGTAATTTATAGATTCAATGCCATCCCCATCAAGCTACCAATGACTTTCTTCACAGAATTGGAAAAAACTACTTCAAAGTTCCTATGGAACCAGAAAAGAGCCCGCATTGCCAAGACAATCCTAAGCCAAAAGAACAAAGTTGGAGGCATGATGCTACCTGATTTCAAACTATACTACATGGCTACAGTAACCAAAACAGCATGGTCCTGGTACCAAAACAGAGATATAGACCAATGGAACAGAACAGAACCCTCAGAAATAATACCACACATCTACAACCATCTGATCTTTGACAAACCTGACAAAAAGAAGCAATGGGGGAATGATTTGCTATTTAATAAATGGTGCTGGGAAAACTGGCTAGCCATAAGTAGAAAGCTGAAACTGGATATCTTCCTTACACCTTATACAAAAATTAATTCAAGATGGATTAGAGACTTAAATGTTAGACCTAAAACCACAAAAACCCTAGAAGAAAACACAGGCAATACCATTCAGAACATAGGCATGGGCAAGGACTTCATGTCTAAAACACCAAAAGCAATGGCAACAAAAGCCAAAATTGACAAATGGGATCTAATTAAACTAAAGAGCTTCTGCACAGCAAAAGAAACTACCATCAGAGTGAACAGGCAACCTACAGAATGGGAGAAAATTTTTGCAATCTACTCATCTGACAAAGGACTAATATCCAGAACCTACAAAGAACTCAAACAAATTTACAAGAAAAAACAAACAACCCTATCAAAAAGTGGGCAAAGGATATGAACAGACACTTCTCAAAAGAAGACATTTATGCAGCCAACAGACACATGAAAAAATGCTCGTCATTACTGGCCATCAGAGAAATGCAAATCAAAACCACAATGAGATACCATCTCACACCAGTTAGAATGGCGATCATTAAAAAGTCAGGAAACAACAGATGCTGGAGAGGATGTGGAGAAACAGTAACAATTTTACACTGTTGGTGGGAATGTAAACTAGTTCAACCATTGTGGAAGATCGTGTTGCAATTCCTTAAGGATCTAGAACTAGAAATTCCATTTGACCCAGTCATCCTGTTACTGGGAATATACCCAAAGGATTATAAATCATGCTGCTATAAAGACACATGCACAAGTATATTTATTGCAGCACTATTCACAATAGTAAAGACTTGGAATCAACCCAAATGTCCATCAATGACAGACAGGATTAAGAAAATGTGGTACATATACACCATGGAATACTATGCAGCCATAAAAAAGGAGGAGTTCATGTCTTTTGTAGGGACATAGATGCAGCTGGAAGCCATCATTCTCAGTGAACTATCGCAAGAACAGAAAACCAAACACCACATGTTGTCACTCATAGGTGGGAATTTAACAATGAGAACACTTGGACACAGGAAGGGGAACATCACACACCGGGGCCTGTTGTGGGGTTGGGGGAGCGGGGAGGGATAGCATTAAGAGATATACCTAATGTAAATGACGAGTTAATGGGTGCAGCACACCAACATGTCACATGTATACATATGTAACAAACCTGCACGTTGTGCACATGTACCCTAGAACATAAAGTATAATAAAAAAGAAAAAACATAAGTGGGAGTTAAACAATGGGCATACATGTAGAGAAAGATGAAAACAATAGACACTGGGGGCTCCAAAAAGGGGTTATGGAGGAAGTGGGGCAGGGGCTGAAAAACTACCAGTTGTGCAGTATGTTCACAATATGAGTGATGGGTTCAAGAGAAACCCAAACCTCAGCATTATGCAATATATCCATGTAACAAACGTGCACATGTACCCCTTGAACTTAAAATAAGAGTTGGAAAGAAAAAAAAAAATTTTTTTTTTTTAATGTGTAAAAGGCTTTATTTGCAGGGGAGCAGGAATTTAATCAAAGAGGCCAAATCCCATGTCATCGTCTGACTCTTCAGACTCCTCCTTCTTCTCATCTTTCTTCTCCTCTGCTGCAGCAGGCGCGGAACTAGCAGCAGGCGCTGCAGAGCCTGGGGCAGCGGAGACGGCCACAGCCCCACCAGCAGGTACACTGGCAAGCTTGCCAATACCCTGGGCAATGACGTCTTCAATGTTTTTTCCATTCAGCTCACTAATAACCTTGTAGAGTCGGTCGTCGTCCGCCTCGATGCCCACACTGTCCAAGATCTTCTTGATGTCCTTGGCGCTGGGGGAGGAGTTACCCCCGAGGGCAGCCAGCAGGTAGGAGGCGACGTAGCGCATCGCCGCGGCGGCGGCGGAGAGGCCTCAGGCGTGCGACCTCGGCGGTGTCAGGGAGGAAAAGAAAAAGAAAAAATTTTTTAAAGATATATAATAATTGTGTGCTTTACTCTGTCTATGGGTGAGGAGTCATGCAGGATTTTGATAAAAGAAATGCTGTATTAGCTGATGTTTTAATATAATATGATGTCATATTTTATCGCTCTGGCTGCTGTGTTGAAGACAGGCTTTGGGGAAAGAAACAAGCATGGAATCAGGAAACCCACTTAAGAGGATTTTGCAGTAATGTAAGTGAGAGATGACATTGGTTCAAACCAAGCTGATATCAGCAGAGGTCATGAAAAATGGTAGCCTTCTGGATATATTTTGAGGTTAGAACCAGTCGGACTTCCTAAGAGTTTGCAAATGGGTAGGAAAGAAAGAGAGGGGTTAAGAACGACTCCAAGGATTTTGGCTTTAATTACTGAAGAATAGAGTTTCCATCAACTTAGATGGGAACACTGTGGACAGAGTCGTTTTGCAGGGGATAGATCAGGAATTTAATTTTGACCACACTAAATTTGAGATGTCGGGCTCGATGGCTCACACCTGTAATCCCAGCAGTTTGAGATGTCTATTTGACATTCAAGAAAAGATGAGTAGGAAGTTGAATATATAAACCTGGAGTTCAAGGGATATGTCTGTCTTGGAGTAATGCATTTGGGAGTCATTGTCATATGGATGGTATCTAAATCCTGAGACTGAATGAGAGCACCAAGCAAATGATTGTTCTAGTTAGAGTAGAAAAAGGTAATTCAAGGAGTGAGCCCTGGGGCATTTCAATATCAGTAGGTTGGGAAGGAGAGAAGGGATCAGCACAGAATAAGAAAGAGCAACTGATGTGGAATAAAAGGAAAACCAGGAATGTTTGGTATTCTGAAAGCTGAGTGAAGAAAAATCAAAGAGGGAGCAATTAAGTGAGTCAAATGCTGCCAATAGGTCAAATAAGATAAGAAAGGGGAACTGACCACTAGCTTAGCAAATTGTTAAAAATGGGTGAAGGGTGATCTTTCAGACAGAGGTGATAGCATAATTGTGAGAGAATGCACAGTGATTTTCAGCAACTGCAAATAATTGAAAACGGATAAAGCATAAGGATATAGCAGGGACAGGAAAGGAAAGCAGCTGGATGGATACTCACAGCCTGGATCACAATGTCATACTAGACATTTTGGATTTACCCTAAAGGCTATGAGAATCCACAGGAAAATTTTATGTTGGGGAGTAACCGGGCCAGATTTGCATTTAAAAGATCAATTAGGCAGTGGTATGAAAAATGAGGAACAAATATGAAGGCAAAGAGGCTAGTTCAGAGGCTGTTAACAGTTGTCTAGGGAGAAACTCAGCCAGTGACCATGGGGATCAAGATGGGAAGGTGACTCAGATAAATATTTAAGAAATACAATCTATAGGACTTAATGACAATTTTGACATGTAGGAAGGCGCTGTTAGAGAGACGAAGGAGTTACAAATTACTCAGGTTCTGGTTTGGGTAAGTGGGTAGGGAGTGGTGCCATTCACCCAGGAACTCTTGAGAAAGAGCAAGATTGCCAGAAAAAAAAAAATCACACACTCACAAAGCGCAGAAAGCAGCCTAGTATCTTAGACTTAGTGCGTTCTCATTTAGTCCTGTTAGGGAGGTGGAAAAACAGGCTTGGAGAGATTAGGTAACTTACCCAAGGTTTACACAGCCAGAAAGTAAGGGTCCAGACGAGAACCCAGTTCCCAACTCCAAGCCTCCTCTTCATTCTACTTCTCCAAAACTGCTGTGCAAAAAACTTTGGGGCAAGGAGAAAGAGAACTTTTAAAAATGAATAGAGAAGGCCAACAGGTGGAGAAAAGAGGGGGTTGTCAGCTTTTTAGGGCAGGTTTCCTAAATATATTTTTTTCTCTAAATCTGCCTGGATGGAAGATACAGAAAATAAAAATGTTTACTTGCAACACATTTGGTTTTATTAAATTGAATGGTTTGTAACGTAAGGTAGGGAAGACACCAAGTTGGTGCTTTTTCAGAACCTCTCAATGTTTTGTTGGCTTGTCTTCATCATCTTAAGGTTATCCACAATAACTAACTACTGATGGGCCCACGGATAGTGCTGAATGGTCCATGCTCTGGTGGTGTTCACAGTCTAGTGAGGAAGATAAACACAGCATTACAATACAAGGTGTTCAAAACATCTAGCAACATCGTTTCTTTAAAAATAAACTTTTTATTTTGGAATAGTTTCAGATTCACAGAAAAGTAGCAAAGGTAGTACAGAGAACTGTCTTATACTCCTTATCCAGTTTCAGTTTCTCTTAATGCCATCATCTTACATCACAGTAGTATATTTATCAAAAATTAAGAAACCAACATTGGTACATTACTTTGAACAAAACCCCAGACTTTATTTGGATTTCACCATTTTTTTAAAAAAGTTCTTTTCCTGTTTTGCAGTCCAGTCCAGGGTCCTCTGCTGCATATTGGTTGTCCTTAGCTCCTCAGTCTCTTCCGATCTGTGGCAGTATTTTGGTCTTTTCTAGTTTTTCTGAAAGCATCAAATTTGAAAAAAAAAATATGTTATACGGTACATGCATATAATATTACTATATATAGCAGATTGAACCACCTTGATTACCTTTGCTGGGGTATATTAAAGGAATAGGTTTATTTGGTGAAAATCAGACATAAAACACCTGAGGCGATGCATCACAGATTATTGTGTAAGGATTGCAGGAAATGCCGCATTAACACACTGTGTTATTGTAATTTCTGCATAGGACATTGAACTACGCAATACCAAGGAGAAGTAAACATTGAACATATCTGTGTTAGCCCATTCGCATTGCTAGAAAGGAATCCCTGAGTATGGGCAATTTACAAAGAAAAAAGGTTTATTGGCTCACTGTTCTGCAGGCTGTACAAGCATGGCATCCACATCTGTTTGGCTTCTGGTGAGAGACTAAGGAAGCTTACAATCGTGGTTGAAGGTGAAGGGGGAGCAGATGCATCACCTAGTGAGAGAAGCAGCAAGACAGACAGGGGAGGTTCTGCACTTCTGAACAACCAGCTATGGTGTGAACTACCAAAGGGAGAATCCACTCATTACCATGGAGAGGGCACCAAGCCATTCATGAGGGATACGCCCCCATGACCCAAACACCTCCCACCAGGCTCCACTTCCAACATTGGGGATTATATTTCAACCCAAGAACTAGAGGGGACAAGCACTCAAACTATATTAATATCATGCATTATAATGTAATGCCACCAAATCATTGCTATGGGTAATTGCCTATGTTACTGAGCTTTATTGCTACCCTGTATGACGTAGTTTTACCGTCTGTAGTTTTACAGACATTAAAATATTTTAAAGTGTGTTTTCACTTATACATGAGTGCTAAATGATGAGAACACATGGACACATGACAGGCAGAACAACACACACTGGGGCCTGTTGGAGGGTGGGAGGTGGGAAGAGGGAGAGGATCAGGAAGAAAAGCTAGTTGATGCTGGGCTTCATACCTGGGTGATGGGATGATCTGTGCAGCAAACCACCATGGCACATGCTTACTTATGTAACAAAACTGCACATCCTGCACATGTGCCTCTGAACTTAAAATAAAAGTTGGAAATAAAAAAATTAAAAATTAAAAAATAAATGACAAGTGCCTGACCAAAAAGTTCATTCTATTATTTCCCTTGTGTTAATAATAATTATTATTACATTACTGTGCTATTCATTAACATAATACACTACATTGAGAATAAAGGGGAGAAAACAAAGGATAAAAAACATTTTAAAGCTTTGATAATTAAAAGCAAAGGGTACTGTTACATAACTAGAAATACAGACCAATTAACAGAATAGAATATCCATAAGTAAAAACAAATAAATAAAGCCTTTGGATTTAAAAACCTGTTTCTCAGAAAAGCTGTCACTTCCTTTGTCCTCCAAAAAAGGACCTGAAAAGTCCCAATCCAAACTTTGGAAAACTATAGTTATGAGATGCTATAAATGTTCAAAGCAGTCAGAAGCAGAAGGATGAATGTGTCTTCTGACTGAATGTGTCATCTTAAATTGGTTGGAGAAAAGGTGAACAATTCAGTAAACTGTTGTGACAACTAGGTAGCCATCTGAAAAAAAATAAAGTAGATTCATACTTCACACTGTACCTCACGATAAACCAGAGAGGAATCAATTATTTAAATGTAGAAAATAATAACAAAGAGCACTCGAAGGAAACATGGAAGAATTCTTTTCTAACCCGAGTTTCAGGGAAAGCCTTCCTAACCATGATTCAAGATTCAAATGCCATAAAAGATGGCCTAGAATTCGATAAAAGACCAGCAGCCCAATAGAAAAACAGGCAAGCCTCATGAGTAGACAAAAGGCAGAAAAGGAAAATATAAATGGCCCCCAAAGACGCTCATCCTCATAATGAGAAAAATGCAGAGAGCAGCCCAAGATGGCTGACTTTGAGGATTGAGTGTTGGATGAAGAGAAGGTGTGCATAGCTGCTAAATTCATCACTCATGCTCCCCTATGGGAATTTAATGAGTATTCAATGATGTTTAATACTTAATAATGACACTCTCCTCAGCGAAGGGGCAGCACAAGCATGTGCCCAGCATAACATGGATCAGTTCACGTCTGTGAAGACAGAGAAGGATATGAAGAACAGGTCTTTTTTTTTTTTTTTTTTTTTTTTTCTGAGACGGAGTCTTGCTCTGGAGTTGCCCAGGCTGGAGTGCAGTGGCCGGATCTCAGCTCACTGCAAGCTCCGCCTCCCGGGTTCTCGCCATTCTCCTGCCTCAGCCTCCGGAGTAGCTGGGACTACAGGCGCCCGCCACCTCGCCCAGCTAGTTTTTAAAATATTTTTTAGTAGAGACGAGGTTTCGCCGTGTTAGCCAGGATGGTCTCGATCTCCTGACCTCGTGATCCACCCGTCTTGGCCTTCCAAAGTGCTGGGATTACAGGCTTGAGCCACCGCGCCCGGCCCAGAACAGGTCTTAATTGCAGAGCACTCTGACCTAGGTAATAGCAGATTTCTAGATCCAAGAAACAAAATTTCCTTTAAATTTGATCACGTATGGAAAAAAGCAAGTGAGCCCCAGCCACAGGAAGTAGATGGAGGTCTGAAGTCTTGGAGAGAATCCGGTGACCCTGCTTTAAGAGCCTACGTGAAAGATCATTATTCCAGCGTCTTCTGTACTGTTTATGCTAAAACTATAGATGGGCAACAGACTATTCCTGCATGCATTGAAAGCCACCAGTTTCAGCCTTAAAACTTCTGAAGTGGTCATTGGAGAGGAAGTTCATCATCACACCTCCTACAGCCCAGGTGGCTGGAGTGCTTAAGATTCACTATTATGAATATGGCAATGTTCAGTTGGTTAGTCATAAAGATGTACAGGATTCACTAACTGTTTCGAATGAAGTCCAAACTGCCAAGGAGTTTATTAAAATCACAGGGAATGCAGAAAGTGACTATCAGACAGCAATTAGTGAAAACGCTCAAACAATGTCAGATACCACATTCTAGGCCTTGCACTGGCAGTTTCCAGTTACCCGCAGGAAAATTGACTGGAACAAGATACTCAGCTACCAGATTGGCAAAGAAATGCAGAATGCTTAAAGACTGAATGTAGGATTCTTCAGTATGAGGAAAGACAAGGATTCAACGTGTCGTCATATGATAAATAAGTGATTTATAAACAAGAGTGATATTTTGCTAAGGCTTTCAAATTTTTCTAGCTTCATAGAATACTGTAGAATCTATAGCATGGTCTTGATTCTTTTATGCTCTCTGCCTTGTAATTTTCTGTTATCACTAGATCTACATGTAAATGTTTTGGTTGTTGTTAATTCTGCTACACTTAATGTTGGAGACAGAGATCTACTTTAGAGTCATTTTACTGTTTAAAGTTTTCCTGGGCCAGGAAACCCTGTTACTGATTTACATAAGGTATTATGTTCATTACTTTCTACCCCTATCCTTCCAAGCACTTCTGGTAATTCAGTGGTTTTTACTGATCCACTAACAGCTAAAGTGGCTATGCTACGAACTATAGCTAAATAAAAGACACATTCATCCTTCTCCTTCTGACTGCTTTGAACATTTATAGCATCTCATAACTACAGTTTTCCAAAGTTTGGATTGGGACTTTTCAGGTCCTTTTTTGGAGGACAAAGGAAGTGACAGCTTTTCTGAGAAACAGGTTTTTAAATCCAAAGGCTTTAACCACATTCCCTGCACATGAACGTGTTTGCTTTTTTTTTTCCCTTCCCTCATTGTCTCCTTCCCATCCAATACCACTGAAGTTATAGACATCTGCATTTTTAGCAGAGTTTTATCCATTTGTTTTTAAAAACTTGAAAAATGCAGATGTTGAAGAAATAATAAGTATCCTACCCTTTTATACTTTGTGGCAGGATTGTGCTATAAGCAAATGAATCAAGCAACTATGTAAATCATGAACAAAAACTAAAAATGAACCAAAGTAAAAAGGATAACTTCCAGGTAGCATCTTTCTATTCTAACCTGTCATTTAAGGGAATAGTGGTGATTCTAAACAGGATGTAAAACTTACTCCCTATTACTGTTCCTCTGTCCTGCCTGCCAAGAACTCAAGTATAACTGTGGTATAGCAGCTCTTTCCAGGTATATTGGTTATACACAGGTTTGTGTGTGATCTCAGAATACACAGCTGACATAGATATGATATGATATTATAATTGGAAATGACGGGTTCATTTACATTGTTCACACTTCTATGAGCAGGCCTTAAGGAAAGAACAGTTTTTTAAAGAACCAGGCCGGGCGCGGTGGCTCACGCCTGTAATCCCAGCACTTTGGGAGGCTGAGGCGGGCGGATCACGAGATCAGGAGATCGAGACCATCCTGGCTAACACGGTGAAACCCCGTTTCTACTAAAAATGCAAAAAATTAGCTGGGCGTGGTGGCGGGCGCCTGTAGTCCCAGCTACTTCGGAGGCTGAGGCAGGAGAATGGCGTGAACCCGGGAGGCGGAGCTTGCAGTGAGCCGAGATCACGCCACTGCACTCCAGCCTGGGCGACTGAGCGAGACTCCGTCTCAAAAAAAAAAAAAAAAAAAAAAAAAAAAAAAGAACCAGGTAGTGTCTTCCTACCTATCTCCAAATACATGTCAAAAAAGAAGGGTGTTTGTGCTTTGACTTTGTTTTTGCTCAGTAACACAGTCAAGCAACAGTTTGTTTCCAAGTGGCCCATTGAGCTGTGTAGGCATTTTTGTTTATTTCAAATAAAGTGCATTGGTATCATTTGTTATTCATGCTATCCATCCATACCACGCTATCTTCTGTATCAGGTAGTCTAACAAAAATGTACCCATTTTGTTCAAAAAAAAAAGAAGCAAAATACAATTACTAAGATTGGCAACCACCCCAAAAATTAATAACTCATTTTATTAGCAAGGCTGTGGAAAAGTAAACACTCTCATACATTCCTAATGGGTAGTATAAACTCCAATAAAGGGCAATATGGCATTATCTATCAAAACTAAGAATAAAGACTATACTTTCAGGGATCATTTCTTCAGTTCATTACTAGAATAGTTTCTCTGAATGTGTAAGGCGTCAGAAACCACAAGGAGGAGGCACAGCATTCTCTAGTGAGTGGGAAGCCAGCTGTTGGTGTTGCTTCGCTGAAACTGCCATTTGCCATTGATAATCGTTCTTCTCTTCCATCAGGAGACTAAGAGGTAGAAAACGCAGTCTGAATGGTATTTTAAAAATTACAAATATAGCATTTCCATTGAACCAGCAATTCGATTTTTGAGTGTTTGCCAATATATCTGAACACATATAAAATATATACAGTGTTCTTAATTTCAGTTTTTTTATAACAGCAAAAGACTGGAAATGATGCAAGTATCTCTCAACAGGATACTGGTTAGATAACTTAAGAATCATTCATACAGTGAAATACTATGACATATAAAAGAATGAGGAGGCCGGGCGAGGTGGCTCAAGCCTGTAATCCCAGCACTTTGGGAGGCCGAGACGGGTGGATCACGAGGTCAGGAGATCGAGACCATCCTGGCTAACACAGTGAAACCCCGTCTCTACTAAAAATACAAAAACTTAGCCGGGCGAGGTGGCAGGCGCCTGTAGTCCCAGCTACTCGGGAGGCTGAGGCAGGAGAATGGCGTGAACCCGGGAGGCGGAGCTTGCAGTGAGCTGAGATCCGGCCACTGCACTCCAGCCTGGGTGACAGAGCAAGACTCCGTCTCAAAAAAAAAAAAAAAAAAAAAAAAAAAAAAAAAAAAAAAAAAAAAAAAAAAAAAAAGAATGAGGAAACTGTATTTGTACCAATATGAAAAGATCTCCAAGATGTACTGCTAAGAGTAAAAAAATCAAGGTGCCAAACACAGTATAATACACTATGTAAGAAAGGAGGTAAAATAAGAGTATATATGCTACGTAAAGAACCCTGAGACGGGGCAGGCATGGTGGCTCTCGCCTGTAATCCCAACACTTTGGGAGGCCAAGGCGGGTAGATCACGAGGTCAGGAGATCGAGAACATCCTGGCCAACACGGTGAAACCCCGTCTCTACTAAAAATACCAAAAAAAAAAAAAAAAAAAAAAAAAATGTGCGTGGTGGCACGTGCCTGTAGTCCCATCTACTCGGGAGGCTGAGGCAGAAGAATTGCTTGAACCCGAGAGGCAGAGGTTGCAGTGAGCCAAGATCGTGCCAGCCTGGCTAACAGTGAGACTCTGTCTCAAAAAAAAAAAAGAACCCTGAAAAAAATTGCATTTACAGGGATTAACTGATTGGGGGAAGGTAGAGTGAACTGGAAAGATAGGAGAGGAATAGGAGCAAGACTTTTCACTCTATAACTTTCATTGTTGTTTCCGTTTTTGAATCATATGAATGTATTACTTATTCAAGAAAAGGTGAGCTAAAAGATGAAACGAACATTTTAGGCAATGAAAACTAGCTGAAGAAAGAGGGTTGTTCAATGAGTCCATAAAGTATGCAACAAATCTCGTCATGTTTCAAAGAATAGAAACACTGAATTATGTTACATGTATTAAAACATTTTACAGTTAAGTGTACATATTAAAAACAAGCGCAACCACCAAAACAACAGCAATGCAAACTGTAGTTTCTAAGCCAGTGTAGGGAACAAAAGGGAATATAGAAAGCATTATCAATCCTACAGAAGGAAGGAAAGGAAAAAGAAAGTTTAAAAAAATGGTAAAAAAGAAAATACGAAGCGAGATGGTAGAAAAAGCTCTCCAAATATGGCAATCATAATACATTTAAACATATGGAATCCATCAACTAAAAGACAATTATCAGAATAGATATGCACATGGCTATTTGTTGAAGCCTTATTTATAACAGCAATAGACTGGAAACAACTCAAATGTTCTCTTAATAGAGGTCTGGTATGTCCACAAAATGAGGTACTGTGCAGTTTTGAAAAGGAACAAAGAATATGTCTACGTTCTCTGAGGGAGTGATGCCCAAGATGTGTTGCTTGTTTTAAAGAAAGCAGGGTGGATAAAAGTGTGTATAATATCATACCAGCTACGTAAGGGAAGAGAAATAAATAAATAAATGTGTGTGTGTGTGTGTGTGTATATAATCCTATGTCTTCCTTTATATATTTTTTTGTTTAAAAATACAATATATATTTGAATTTAAAAGGGAAAGATAAGTCACGATATAAAGAAAAGTGATTACCTATGGGGGTGGGAACAAATAGCATAAAGAAGCAGGGTGAAAAGCTAGTCTTCTTTGAGTATACCTCCTTCTGTAGAGTTGACTTTGGAACCATGTAAGTATATTACACAATTTTAACATACCTTTTTAGAAAAGCAATTCTAAAACAATAGTTAGGAAGGATAAATACGATCTAGTATTTGATAGCACAACAGAGTGACTATAGTTAATAATTTAATCGTACATTTTAAAATAACTAAAAGAATATAATTGGATTACTTGTAACATAAAAGATAAATGCTGGAGGTGATGTATACCCCATTGATACTGATATGATTATTATACTTTGTATGCCTGTATCACAATATCTCATATATCCTATAAATATATACACCTACTATGTAACCACAAAAATTAAAAATAAAATATTTTAAGTCAAAAGCAAAATGAAACAAATGAACCTGTGTATCCAGAAGCTAACATAATCACACATAAAGTAACTTTAAAACACAACAACATTGATGTATATTCTAACAGGATACATCTTAAGGTAGGGACAAAAATATCTGCAAAAGAATCTTAAACTCTTTGTAGTAATCATATTTTTGGTGGCATAGCTGGTATTGTTACTCTGAAACTGTTATCTGTATATGGTAGGAAAACACAGATGAGTGAGATGATAACACAGATTGTTTGCTGTTGTCTTGAGAACTAGGATTTTATTTGTGGGAGAAAGACGATGCAGATTGTTGAGGTGAAGTAAAACTTCTTTAGCCTTGAATCTTGATTGGAAAGATCATAATGACCAGAGCCCAGATTTTTTCTCCAAACACCATTTCACAATAAAAGGAACCAGGGATCCTAGGAGAAATGCTGACGTCTAGTCTGGGGGCAGGAAATGGACAAGTAGAGCCTCCAATATCTTGGAGTCTCAGAAAGCAAGGAGGCTATCACAGACCAATAAGGTTCTGTCAAAAGGACACAGTAGCCAGGGTGTAGAGGCTCCCACTGGCCAAAGTCCTGCTGGACAATTTGAGCATCAATAAGGAGATTAACTAACGGATTGAAATACATCAAATGTTTAAACTTATATGCTTATGATAATACTGGGAAAAAATTGGTCACGTTTGAAAGATGATAGGGAACCAGCTCATTATTTTGGAAACCAATAAATAAAGGGAAAGAGTCAAGCATTTATCCTGCCTATCCTATGCAAACTGTACTGGTAGGTTCCAAATAGCAGATGAAGGGAAGTTTTCTTTATTTAAAAAAAGTCAGCTAATAACTGAATATAGAATGATAGGATATCACTGTTCTGCAACTCTTAATGAATTAAGGGACAACCAGATATTATGTGTCTCCTGATGGGAGAACTCCATATACCCTATGAGCAGTCTAGCCAAGGTAACTGAGCCTGAATCTGATAAAGCCTCTAACGTAAAGCACCAATTTGTAGGAAATACAGAAGACAGAGAATATGTTAAATGGTTACCATAGGAACGAAATCCACAAAGCTCAACTGGGGAAACCCTACAAGAGAAAAAACTTGATTTATTCATCACATTCCTAGGAAAAAAAGGAAAAATAAGAAGGGACCCCTAAGGCTCAAAAGACTTAGAGACTTGAGAAGCATGTGAATCAAATGTGATGCATGGACCTTATTGGTTCTTGATTCTGACAAACTAAACCTCTCTCTCTCTCTCTCTCTCTCTCACACACACACACACACACACACACACGCACATACACAAGCATTTATGAAACATTGGGAAATTTGAACAAAGAAAGGATATTTGATAATATTAAGAAATTGTATTTTAGGTGTAATCATGGGTGCATGGTTATATTTAATAAAGCTTTCTTAATTTTGTAGGTACATAATATTTATGGTTGTAAGAATATACAATCTGGGATTTGCTTCAGAATAATATGGGAAAGGAGAGGGTGAGAAGGTATGGATGACGGAAACAAAATTAGACAAGAGCTGACAATTGTTGAAGCAAGGTGGTAAGGTTCACTGTATTGTACATTCTATTTTTGTAATGAAATCTTTTTAAAATTTTTCCATTTAATAGGTAGGTCACAAAGGAATACAAAAATAAGGATATAATTGATCAATAATATTAAGAGCTGGTCTGGGAAAAGACTAATAAAATAGACAAATTTCTTGGCATGTCCATGAAATACATCAAGAATACAAAAGGGGACATGATTCAGATTTAGAAGCGACTTAAGAACTACATGCAAAACCTCACACAACTTTATACTGACAAATTTTGACCTCCAGAGAATACTTTGCAATATCTGGAGGCATTTTCGTTGTCACAAATGGCAGGGGGCAGGGGAGGGTGGTGGGGCAGGGTGCTACTGACATCTAGTTGGTAGAGGTCAAGGATGTTGCTAAACATTCTAGAATGCACAGGACGGCCTCCCACAACCAAGAATTAGCCAGCCCAAAACGTCCATAATTCTGAGATTGAGAAGCCCTGAGCCAACTTAAATTGGCATGCTTCTAGGAAAATATTATCAAAACTGACCCAAGAAGTTGAAAATCTTGATAATAACCTCGACTATTGCATTATTCTCTGCCATAACCAGAGAAGAAATTGAAATGATTTTCAAAAATCTACCTGTTCTCAAAAAGGCAGCAAGTGAGTAAGTTCTACCAGATAAGTTTCACCAAGACTGCAAGTAACACATAATTTTCATTTCATCTGAACAGTTCCAAAGAAAAAGATGGGAAACTATCAAAGCCATTTTACAATCAGGCATAATCTTGATACTGAAATGAAACAAGGACTGGTAAAAATAGAAGGCTATAGGCTGACATAATTTAAAAACAAAGGTTTGAAAATTATAAATAAAATATTACTAAATTGCATCTAGTGTGTATTAAATCTAGTGTGTTTATCGTGATCAAGTGTGGTTTAGCTCAGGAATAAAAATAAGGAAACATATCGATGTAATTCACACATTAGCCAAGTAAAGGAATAAAACCGTAGTTTTTTCCATGCATGCAGAAAAAGAATCCAATACAATTCAACATTCTTTCAAAATAATATTAATAGTAAAGTTTTAGGAAGCCAAGGAGAAAAAGAAACTATTTTAATGTGATAATGGTGTCTTCTGGAAACCTACTGCAGACCTATTTAATTGTGAAATATTACACCTAGTCCCATCAAAGTCAGGAGCAAGAAGTGATAACCACTATCCCCACTACAAGGGTCATTAAGATTTAAAAGACAAAAGCACAGTTTTTACTCTTAGCAAATCATATGACTATCTAGAAAACCGAAAAGTATCACCTTCAAACCACTAGATTTAATATAAGAGTTTAACAGAGAGTGGATATTAAGTAAACGTACAAAAATAATTTCCCTATACACAATAATGATCAATTAAAATATAACAGCCGAAAAAATACCAAGAAATAAACTTAACCAAAAACTTCAAGACTTTTGTCATCGCGTCCATGTGAAGAGACCACCAAACAGGGTTTGTGTGAGCAATAAAGCTTTTTAATCACCTGGGTGCAGGCGGGCTGAGTCAGCGAAGGGAAATAAGGGTGGGGCCCTTTTATAGGATTTGGGTAGGTAAAGGAAAATTACATTCAAAGGGGGGTTGTTCTTTGGTGGGCAGGAGTGGGGGTCACAAGGTGCTCAGTGGGGGAGTTTTTGAGCCAGGATGAGCCAGGAAAAGGAATTGCACAAGATAATGTCATCTCTTAAGGCAAGGACCGGCCATTTTCACTTCTTTTGTGGTGGAATGTCATCAGTTAAGGCGGGGCAGGGCATTTGCACTTCTTTTGTGATTCTTCAGTTACTTCAGGCCATCTGGGCATATACGTGCAAGTCACAGGGGATGCGATGGCTTGGCTTGGACTCAGAGGCCTGACAACTTTCTTGGAGAAAAATATAAAGTTTACCGAAAGAAATAAAACAAGCTCCGAATAAATAAATGTACATTTTTTTTGTAGACAGGAAAGCAAAACACTGTCAATACGTCCATTCTCCCCAAACAAATCTACAAATTCAATGCAATCACAATAAAAATCAGAATTTTCGACTGGGCATGGTGGCTTTACACCTGTAATCTCAGCACTTTGAAAGTCCTAGGAGGGAGATCACTTGAGGCCAGGAGTTCAAGACCTGCCTGCACAATATACACCCCACCTCTACAAGAAAATGAAAAAGTTAATGGAGCATGGTGTCATGCACCTGTAGTCCTAGATACTTGAGAGGCTGAGGCAGGAGGATTGCTTGAGCCCAAGAGTTCAAGGCTGCAGTGAGCTATAATTGTGCCACTGCACTCCAGCCTAGGTGACAGAGTGAGACCCGGACTCACCCAAAAGTAATTTCCTTAGAACCTGACCCGATGATTCTAAAATTCCAAAGTAGTACAATATTGGTGAAGGAATAGAAAAATAGATTGATGAAACAGACTCATGAGTATGCTCAAAGCAGCATTTCAAATCAAGGGAAAAGAATTACTCAGTAAATGGTGTTAGCATAACTGGCTAACCATTTAGGAAAATATTAAGCTAAATTTCTGTCTAGACCCATTTAGAAAAATACAGAGGAATTAAAAGTTACAGATAAAAAGCACAACAATAAAAATATGAGATAAATGATCATTTACTCATGATCTTGGGGCAAGAAGATTTTTATTTACTTATTTATTTAGAGAGAGAGAATCTTACTCTATCACCCAGGCTGGAGTGCAGTGGTATGATCTTGGTTCACTGCAACCTCTGCCTCCCGGGTTCAAGTGATTCTTGTCCCTCAGTCTCCAGAGTAGCTGGGATTACAAATGTGCACCACCGTGCCTGGCTAATTTTTGTACTTTAGTAGAGACAGGGTTGACTTTATTCATTTCTGAGGGCTGCTGCAACACATTACCACAAACTGGGTGGCTTACAACAGAAAACTATTCTCTTACAGTCTGGAGGCCAGAAGTCCTAAATCAAGGTGTCAGCAGGATTGGTTCCTTCTGAAAGCACTGAGGGTCAATCCATTCCATGCCTTTTTCCTAGCTTCTGGTGGCTGCTGGCAATCCTGGGTGTTCTTTGGCTAGTAAATACATTGCTCCCATTTCTGCCTGAGTCTTCTCATCACTACCTTCTTCTTGTGTGTCATGTCCTCTTCCTATAAGGATGCTCATCATTAGATTTAGGGACCGGTTGGAAAATCTGACTGGATCTCATCTCCAGATCCTTAACTACAGCTGCAAAGACTCTTTTTCCATATAATATCACATTCACAGGTTCTAGGTGGACATATCCTTTGTGGGGGTGGAGGGCACTGTTCAACTCACTCCAAAGGCCTTTTAATTTAAGACAAAAGGGAAAAGATTCATAAATTTGACTTCATTCAAAATAAAAGCTATATGAAAACAAGACATCATAAATAATGTTAATAGACAAATTACTTACAGGAAAACATGTGTGATATCTCTTTTACATTTATTTTAGAGAAAAGGTTAAAGTCCAGAATATATAAGTTGTGAAACTAGGCCTCATAAAACTTAGAAACTAGGCCTCATATAGAAAAAAAATTAACACCAGGTGGCTCTGGATAGGGTCCCACCCTGCCTCGATAGGGACCCACCCTGATAGGGTCCCACCCTGCCAATTCCGGGAAACAACCTCATGGGGTCCCACCCTGCCAATTCCGGGGGTCCCACCCTGCCTCGAAGTTCCCGGAATCAACAACTCCAGGAAAAAACCTCATAAGGTCCTGCTCTAACCAATTAGCATAAGACACCTTGCTCAGGCCATAGCTAGACCCAATCATTTTGCGCCTTAAGCTTTGTTTGAATTTCGCGCCATAAGCTGTGTTTGAACTTGTGTTTGCCTATATAAACAGCCTGTAACAAGCAGTCGGGGTCCCAGGGCCAACTTAGAGCTTGGGACCCTAGCGCGCTAGTAATAAATAACTCTCTGCTGTGAATCTCGTGTCGGTGATCCTTCGCGGCGACCCCTGCCCAGGAGGGAATCGACAGTTCGGTTCCAACAGTTGTAAAAATTGCTGTAACTCAAAAAGAAAAAGACAAACAATCCAATAGAGAAATGACCAAGTATACGAGCAGTTCTGTTAGGGAAGCAAGAGCCTAGGAGAGCCAGAGTAACACCATTTTAAGTTCAGCTTCATCTTGTGATGAACAAGGCCCATTCCTTGCCAGTCACGACCCACATTCATATTTACAGTTGAGGAAACAACCTAAAGACACTTACAAGGGGACACTCCTATAACAGTGGAAAGTCTCGATGTCCCAATATGTGGGGAAAAGAAAGAGAGATCAGACTGTTATTGTGTCTATGTAGAAAGAAGTAGACATAAGAGACTCCATTTTATTCTGTACTCAGAACTTCTGCCTTGAGATGCTGTTAATCTGGAACCCTAGCCCCAACCCTGTGCTGGCAGAGACGTGTGCTGTGTTGACTCAAGGTTTAATGGATTTAGGGCTATGCAGGATGTGCTTTGTTAAAAAAGTGCTTGGAGGCAGTATGCTTGTTAAAAGTCATCTCCATTCTCTAATCTCAAGTACCCAGGAACACAATATACTGCGGAAGGCTGCAGAGACCTCTGCCTAGGAAAGCCAGGTATTGACCAAGGTTTCTCCCCTTGTGATAGCCTGAGATATGGCTTCCTGGGAAGGGAAAGACCTGACAGTTCCCCAGCCTGACACCCATAAAGGGTCTGTGCTGAGGAGGATTAGTGAAAGAGGAAGGCCTCTTTGCAGATGAAATAAGAGGAAGGCATCTGTCTCCTGCTTGTCCCTGGGCAATGGAATGTCTCTGTGTAAAACCCGATTGTATGTTCTATTTACTGAGATAGGAGAAAACCGCCTTAGGGCTGGAGATGAGACATGCTAGGGGCAATACTGCTCTTTATTGCACTGAGATGTTTGTATAGGTGCACATCAAGGCACAGCACCTTTCCTTAAACTTATTTATGACACAGAGATCTTTGTTCACATGTTTTCCTGCTGACCCTCTCCCCACTATTACCCTATTGTCTTGCCGCATCCCCCTCTCTGAGATGGTAGAGATAATAATCAATAAATACTGAGGGAACTCACCAGATCAGTGCCGGAGAGGGTCCTCCTTATACTGAGCCCCGGTCCCCTGGGCCCACTTTTCTTTCTCTATACTTTGTCTCTGTGTCTCTTTCTTTTCTCAGTCTCTAGTCCCACCTGACGAGAAATGCCCACAGGTGTGGAGGGGCAGGCCACCCCTTCACCAATACCCATAACAATACGCATTTTCAAGATAATTATAGTTATGCATTGACGTCTTCACACACTAAATGTCAAGGATAGTTTTCTTTAAATCAACAGAAGAATAAATTTTGTCATGCTGTCTGCTCACCCTCACATAGACACAGATTGGTTTAGTCTTTACGTGGACAAGACCGCTACGTAAGAAAAACCTAAAACAAAGACAGTGCGTTCATCTGCCTGCTTTCTGAGGACATCCTACTCTGTAACAGAGTAGTTTCTAGTAAACTTGCTTCCTTCACTGTGCTCTGTGACTCACCTTGAATTCCTGCACGAGATCTGAGAACTCCCTCCTGGAGTCTGCATTGAGACCCCTTTCTGGTAACAGGTTTTAACTGGAAGAAGAAATAAAACGAACTAAATAAATAAACATAAATTAAACTAAAACAAACATTAGAAGATGATCAATGACATTAATATTCAAGAAAATAAAAATTAAAAGATGCCCTATATTTATATCAAAATTTAAAATGCACATTTCCAAACACCTCTATGCATTCACAAGAAGACATATATGTATGTTTACTGAAGTACTGTTTTCAAGAGTTCTAATGGAGAAACAAACTAAATGCTTACCAATAAAGGAATGCCTATATAAATCATGGTGTATGAGGTAACTATCTATGTAATAACAGGACTAGATCTTCATGGTAGAATTTTGAGTGAATAAAGCAATATGCAAAATGTAGGTACAGTATAATACAGTTCATATTACATGAATACACAGAAAACAACACTACATATTTTATATACAGTTCTACATATATATGTAAATCCATAGAAATCTGGAAGGATACAAACCAACCTAATAATGGTGGTTACCTTTGGGAACGGAGATAAAGGGGACTGTGACAGAGGGTGATAGACATAGGGAACTTTAGTCTAATCTTCAACATTTCAAAATTTTTCATTGAGAGTGCATTCATATGTTACCTGTATAATTTTTAAAAAATAATTCTTAAAGAGAGTGAATGGGAAATAATGAAAAGGAAATAGTGTATGGACTTTTTTTTTTCAAGAAATTAAATAATAAAGGAATTATTTTTTATTATGATGAGAATAAGCAAACTGTAGAACATCTACTAGAAGGAAGATTAGTAGAGACATTAATGTAAAATGTAAAATGCTTATAATGTGAAGTTTTAAACTTTTTGAATTTTAAAAAATTGGTATGATGAAAAAATTTCAGTAATATAAGGGAGCAACAATAAAATTGTCTCAGGAACTTGGAAATACAATTTTATTTGAGAGTCACACTATAAAGTGAATGTATAATGAATCAGAGAAAAATCACCTTCACAAAACGTAATGCCTTCCACTGGCAAGTCTTGGCTATAAGTTCATTTGATAATTTTGACATGTGTAAGGAAAGAATGTGTCAGTAAGCCATGGAAGTGTAGAAAAGGAGAATCAGTGAGGCCAACATGGACACAGCAGACTTGTCAGTTTCTCCATCTTTCCAACGGGATTAGCAATAGTGCCTACTTCATACAGTTAGCGTACAAAGCAAACAGCACCTGGTATTTGGTGAGGCTGCTCATTATTAAAGGGAGGAAATGTGGTGGTCAGGCCAATATAAACGGTGTCATAGTTCTAGTTCTCATTATCAACTAGCATCTTGGTTTTCATACGTCAGGTCCGGTGAGGTAATCAGCACGAGTCAGCCTCCTGACTCCACTAGTTCTGGGACACTGAACAGATCCAGTTTCTGAGACTGCAAGACTGAAAGTCCAGCCTGGACCGAGGTTGAAAAAGCACCAAGGCAATGCCATCCAGCAAGACCTCTTGTTAGCCAGCCAGTAGTCTTTTGTAGTGACACCCTACCTTTGCCATACCTAATCTACTCAAACTTCCAAACAGCTTGAAGGGGAGTGGGGAAGGTCTATGCAGAAGAAATAAAAGAGCTGGAAAAATAAATTAAAATATTAACAGGTGTTTGTGTGAAGGAATTATGGGTGATTTAAATATTTTCTTTGTTTTACTTTTCTATACTTTCCATGTTTTATTTAGTGTGTATTACTTTAATATTTAATATAAATATATTTAAGATTTAACATAAATATAAATATTTAATGTTTCGTAAACATGTTTAAATGATGGTGAAGCGAAGAAAAAGAGAGGCTCTAGCTCGAAGGGGCCACAAGGGTAGAGAAACGACTTCTGAGGCTACAGCTGAGGGGAAGATGTCAGCGAGTTAGGGGCAGAGCAGGGATGATCCAGATGCTAGTCCAAGTTCGAGACCAGTCTGGTCAACATGGGGAAACCCCGTCTGTACTAAAAATACAAAAATTAGCGGGCGTGAAGGCAGGCGCCTGTAATCCCAGCTATTCGGGAGGCTGAGGCAGGAGAGAATCGCTTGAACCCGGGAGGCGGAGGTTGCAGTGAGTGGAGATCGCGTCACTGCACTCCAGCCTGCCCGACAGAGCGAGACTCCGTCTCAAAAAAATAAAAATAAAAAAAGATGCAAGTCCAAGATGCACTTGCTTTCCGTGGAAAGACTTTTTCTTCCACTGTGCACCTAGATTTTGAAGTGGCTTGTTATTTTCCAGTTATTGCATTTGCGTGGCGAATGACTGCAATGGAAAGCATATGCTTGAGAATTCTAAGTGTGTCACGATATCTAACTGTATCACTGACTGGTTGTTGAACCTGAAAGTCCCAGATTTGAGTTCTTAAGCATTCCCTCCTTCCTCATGATCATTACCAAATTACTAGTCACCTCTTAGGTGCCTGCCTCTATGCTAAATTGGGCGGAGGTTTTGGGGAGGAATTGAGGGAGCTTATGAGGAGAGAAATAAAAAGATAAACGAAAATGCAAAGTCACCGTGGCCTGGATGAGGTGGCTAAGGAAGGCTTAGAACTTGAGGTCAATCGGTCTAATTCTCTTATCCCGCGATTCAGGGAATAGGTGGTACTTAAGCAGAAACTTGAAAGGTTTGCAAGGTTTGAATAAGCAGAGAGCAAGAGGTGGGGGTAGAGGGAGGGGCCGGAGATGAACGGAGCAAAGGCACTGGGGTCCTGGCCGGGCCGCCCCAGTGGTTGCAGACTGATTCCACGAAGCCAGTAAGCAGCGTTATCTGCAAGCTGCTGCCTTTTTTTGAAACGGAGTTTCACTCTTGTCTCCCAGGCTGGAGTGCAGTGGCACAATCTCGGCTCACTGCAACCTCACCTCCCAGGTTCAAGCAATTATCCTACCTCAGTCTCCCGAGTAGCTGGGACTACAGGAGCACGCCACCACGCCCAGCTAATTTTTGTATTTGTATCGGGTGGGGGGAGGTTCTCCATGTTGGCCAGGCTGGTCTCGAACTCCTGACCTCAAGTGATCCGCCCGCCTCAGGCTCCCAAAGTGCTGAGATTACAGGAGTGAGCCACCGCACCCGGCCATTGCAAGCTGCTTTTATTATTTTATTTTTATTTATTTTTTTGAGACGGAGTCTTACTCGGTCGCCCGGGCTAGTGTGCAGTGGCATGACCTCGGCTCACTGCAACCTCTGCCTCCTGGGTTCAAGCGATTCTCCCGCCTCAGCCTCCCGAGTAGCTGGGATTACAGGCGCGCGCTACCATGCCGGACTAATTTTGTATTTCTAGTACAGATGGGGTTTCGCCATGGTGGCCAGGCTGGTCTCGAACTCCTGACCTCAGGTGATCCACCCGCCTCGGCCTCCCAAAGTGCTAGGATTACAGGAGTGAGCCACCGCGCGCGGCCTCCAAGCTTCTTATGCAGCCTTCCTTCTCCACTTTATTTTCAGCTGAATCTTTATTGCCTCAGCCATGTGACCTACGTGCGCACGAGGGAGCCATCCAAAGCAGTTATAGGATCTCTTTCAGCTCGAGTCCTGCCAACGCCGCCTTCCGGGCCCGCCAGCTCCCAGCTGTTCCCCGCCTGGGGCACTGGCTTCCTCAGAGCGCACCATTGCCTCCTCCCTCCCAAGCCCGCAGACTCGCCAGTTACTAAGGAGTAAAGTACCCCAGGGAGTTCCTGTTTGATAGGTCTGGCTGGAAGTGAGGCGTGTAATCTGAGCTTTTAAAGTCAAAATCTAAAATACAATAAAGACCCAGAAATCCAAGTCTTTAGACCTGGAACACAAGCGTGTCTTTCAGTTTTGAAGTTTGCTTTAGGTTCCTGTATAAAACTAGTCCTGTAGAAGAAAGAAGAGCCTCCTCAACATCCGGTGTGCACAGCAAGTGTGGAAAACTGAAATAGTCATCTGAGGTGTTTCGAAAATAAACCTCGGAAAGCACATTGCCTACGATGACACATTCTCGGCCCCGGGGCGGGCGAGCCCCCGGGTCGCAGCGCGCAGCTGCCAGAACCCGCCGCGCCCGCCCCGCCTACCGCTCGCGTCTCCCGCAAGGTGCAGGCGGCGCAGCGGTCGCTGACCTGTTGGCGGCGGCCGGGCCGGAGGCTGTGGGCCGCGGAGGTCTCCCGGGGTTGAGCGGAGGATGCAGGAGCCACGCGCGGAGGCCGGACGGGACTAAGGGGGCAGGAGTGGCTACTGGGGCGCTGCGGTGGGGCTCTAGACCGTGGGAGGCCGGTGCTAGTGCTGGCGCGTGGTGGGCCCCGGAGGCCGCTGGAGTCCGGAGAGCTACGCGGAACCCGCAGCGCCAGGCCTGAGCGGTGGGAGGGCTCTGCGGCGCCTGGCGTTCAGGCCTCCCACCACGAGGGTGGAGCAGCGTTGGATACTTGTTCCTTAGGGACCGAAGGCTCCGGTGGCACCCGGGCTGTTTCTCAGAGGACGATTAGTAACGTCTCGCCATGAGGAGCCGAAGTAACTCCGGGGTCCGGCTGGACGGCTACGCTCGGCTGGTGCAACAGACCATCCTGTGCCATCAGGTAAGTGCAGGGGTGTCGCTCGTAATCACCGAGCGAGAATGTAGCGTGCCATAGCTTGGACGGAGACCTTGGATGAACTCCGTGTGTGTGTGTGTGAGAGAGAGAGAGAGAGAGACAGAGAGCTTGCATGAACTCCACGTGAGTGTGTGTGTATCTGTATCTGTATCTGTAGCAGGTTCTCCCGCCCCCTCCGTGTGTGTGTGTGTGTGTGTGTGTGTGTGTGTGTCTGTGTCTGTGTCTGTAGCAGGTTCTCCCGCCCCCTAGCTGGGGAGGTGGTAAAGGACCCTGAAGGAAAGGTAGATGTTGGACCAGGAACAGAGTCGGTCAGGCACCTTTAGCCAGGAGCCTCCAGTCACGGCTTCGCACCCTTCTCCAGCTCCCCCCAGGCCATAGCAGGGTTCCAGGAGCAGAGTTGCAAGAAGTGTTGTCACTTGTTTATTGACATACAAACACACGCACCCAGGTTTGCGTGTCATCTCCTTCCCCTTCCCCCAAATAAAAGAGGGAAAGGAACATTTCCATTTTAAGACTAGACTATTGTGAAGGTCAGAGGCACTTTGTATAGGCTGTTACATATTTTTTTTCTGCTCCTTTCTGCTGGTTTTTCATTGCTAGTTCACTAGTTCATTCTTTCTAACTAGAAAGTTAAAACTTTCTTTTAATAATACCCATTATAAATGCACTTAATACCTTTAATTGTGCCTTTAATAATACCCACATTTCAGACTTGAAAGGCTTCAGCCACTGCTTACCCCTTATGCAAGATAGCATTTGCAAAGGGCACAAAGTTTCAGTTATAAGATGAGTAAGTTCTGGGGATCTAATGTACAGCAGCATGGTGACTGTAGTTAATCATACTGTATTGTATACTTGAAATTTGCTAAGAGAGTAGATCTTAAGTATTCTCACCACACCAAAAAAAAAGGTAACTGTGAGATGATAGATGTGTTAATAAATGTCATTGTGGTTATCATTTCTCAATGAATACATAAATCATCATGTTGTACTCCCTAAATATACACAATTTTTGATGTGTCAAATATAGCTCAGTAAAACTTGGGAGGGTGGGAAGACAGCATTTGCCTGCAATAGGTCAGAAGAAGAGGAGGTTATAAAACTCGAGTGGAGAAGTAGAAGAAAGACCAAAGTCCCTAAAAAACCCATTTGGAAGATTCTGTTTCCTAATGTTAACACTGTATGGTTACCTTCCTGCCCTCTTTTTCTTGACCTTGCAGAATCCAGTGACTGGCTTGCTCCCAGCCAGCTATGATCAGAAAGATGCATGGGTCCGAGATAACGTGTACAGCATCTTGGCTGTGTGGGGTTTGGGCCTGGCCTATCGGAAGAATGCAGACCGGGATGAGGATAAGGCAAAGGCCTATGAATTGGAGCAGGTACTCAAAATAAAAATACAAAGAGATCTGGAGCTGTGTGTGATTGGGGTTTGGGGGCAGAGTGGATACTGAAGGAAGTGAAACCCACCAAAAGCTAAGATAACTGTATTTTGCCTTTCCCTCTTTCATCATCTTTCTGAAATTATATTCCAAAAAGCTTTCCTGTATTGCACTGAAGTGGTATTCTTGCAGTGGAAACTTGAAACTTGCTGATTTGAGGGAGAAGGAACAGTCTGTTCTGTTACAGTGGAAAATCCTATCCTGGGATCTTTCCTAAAATGCATAACTCTCTAAGTAAATGTATCTTGTAGTCTCCACTGTATTCTCATTGAGAAAAACGTTTGGGGGCAGGTATCTACTATTTTACTTCATTTTTAAAAATTGTGGTATTTGTATGAGGGTAAATAACATAAATCAGCAAGCCTTCTGGACTAGACACAGTAAAGACTTTATTTGTTGATTTTTATAGCTGTGGCCACTGTTTCAGAGCCTGTTGCTTCCTCCCTCCCTCAACTCCTGGGCAAAATGAGGTCAAAGTCAGCAGATGCTTTTAAGCCAACTTTTAAGGCACTTCCCCTCAGTAAACAAGCATCCTTTATAGAACTGTTGAGACACAAAGGGAGCTGCATCCTCTTCAACAACCAAGAAAATAATATTAAGAAAACAATATTCTGGGCTACCGCAGGAGTTGAAGTACTCTGTTGTCAGTTATAAGACGGATGTGCATTCATTTCCATTAGTGGGAAAAATTATCTCTATACCAGCCATTTTCTCCAGTGGTCTCTCTAACACTTAGGCAATCTGAGCTCCAATCTTCATCTATAAATCAGAATATTGATATTTGTTTTTTTACAAGTATCAGTGTAATATGGGGTTGCACTGTGTTGTCCTTAGCAACAGCAGGCATTTATTCTTCATGCAAGCCATTGTTGAGAGATACATAGGTCCACCAAAAAAAAAGTTGTTCAAGTTTTTGCTCTAGACCAGGTAGTACAGATCATTATTTTTATGAGTTTTTTTGTTGTTGTTGAAACGGAGTCTCACTCTGTCCCCAGGCTGGAGTGCAGTGGTACGATCTTGGCTCACTGCAACCTCTGCCTCCCAGGTTCAAGCGATTCTCCTGCCTCAGCCTCCCGAGTAGCTAGGACTACAGGCACGTGCCATCATGCCTGGCTAATTTTTTGTATTTTTAGTAGAGACGGGGTTTCACCATGTTAGCCAAGATGGTCTCAATCTCCTGACCTTGTGATCCACCCGCCTCGGCCTCCCAAAGTGCTAGGATTACAGGCATGAGCCACCGTGCCCAGCCTTTTATGACTTTTATAAAAATACCATTGTAGAAATTTGGAAAATATAGAGGAGTGTTTAAAAAAATTCACCTGTAATCCTGCCTACTCCCCTCCCCCAAATCCTACATGCTACTCAATGTTTTCTAGTTTGAGCTCAGTGTTTTGTTGCTATTTTTTACTAGAAATTAATATCAATAGAATTGGAATTTCGTATCTGGTACAATTTGACCAATTTTTTCAATTCTATTAGAAGAAATCTGTTATCTCCCTGTAATGTTAACACTTTTTCTTATTTGGCCCAGTTATAAAGAATTTAACAGAGGAAGGGGGAAATAGTAGGGAAACATTGAATTACCCATTCTAAAATTTTAATGTTCCATTAAATAATTTTCAACATAGCCAAAAAATACCTTTCATACCACCTTAATAGTAATTAGGAATGTTTCAAAACATTATAGCAATGGGAAACATCTTTCAAAAAGAAAAGATTTTGTGGGAATTTTTAAATTTCTATGAACTTTCATTATGAATTGCAACAGGTTTTTATTATTAGGTCTCAATTTTTTTTCTCAAACCTGATTCAGTGTTAATCAGGAACCAGAAAATCATCTCTGTAAAAGGCCAGATAGTAACTATTTTTATCATTAGGGTTGTAGGTCACATGTGGTCTCTATCCAACTACTCAGCTCTGTGATTGTGGTGCAAATGCAGCCAGAGACAATGCAGTCATCCCTCAGTATATATGTGGGATGGATTCCAGGACAGGCTGCTTATAACCAAATCTCTGCATACTCAAATTCTGCAGTCAGCCCTGTGGAACCCATCTATAAGAAAAGTCAGCCTTCCATATACATAGGTTTCTCATTCCTGAATACTGTATTTTTGATCTGTGTTCGGTTGGAAAAAAGCCACATATAAGTGGACCTGCACAGTTCAAACTTGTGTTGTTCAGGGGTCCCCTGTATATAAAGAATGAGTGTAGTTATGTTTAAATAAAACTTAATTTATAAAAATAGCAATGGGCTAGATTTATCCTTGATCTAGATGAGTGGTTCCAAACTCTGACTGTACTTTGGAATCACTTGGGAAGCTTTGGGAAGCTTTTTTTTTTAGACTAAGTCTTGCTCTATTGCCCAGGTTGGGGTGCCATGGTGCGATCTCAGCTCACTGCAATCTCTGCCTCCCAGGTTCAAGCGATTTTCCTGCCTCAGCTCCACAGTAGCTGGGATCACAGGTGCGCGTCACCACACCCGACTAATCTTTTTGTATTTTTAGTAGAGATGGGGCTTCACCATGTTGGCCAGGTTGGTCTTAAACTCCTGATCTCAAATGACCCACCCACTTCGGCCTCCTAAAGTGCTGGGATTACAGGTGCAAGCCAGCACACCCGCCTGGGAATCTTTTAAGAAACACCCTTACTACACCACAGCTTAGAAAATTTAAATATGAATCTCTGGAAGTAGAGCTCAGTAGCATCAATATTTTTTTAAAAACTACCTGGGTGATTCTAATGTATAGCCAGTGTTAAATAATGACTAGTTATGGCCAAAATATGAACATAGATTACATCCAATAAATTCATGGATTAAATTCCCACCTATTGCAACTTTCTATTACTGTGTGGATTTTTCCCAAAACATTGATTGTTAATTTCTACCCTTCCTTCCAATTCTTACCTTGGTTTCTTTCTGAGAAATAATATCAGAGAATTGAAGAGAATTCTGGATGAAAAAAGGACAAGGGTTTAGGCAACTGCTGCATCCTAGATTGAGAGTAGAATTATGCACATGAATGTTTTAACAAATGTCTTTCTCTCAGGCATATAGATACGGTCTCATACCCATAGAAATATAGGCAGACAAATAGGGATATCTCTTTGCATTCATGGTACCATCAAATCTCAGCTTCATCTCTGGGCCTCACTCCAGTTCTGTGTGCTAAGGTGTGTTCTTTTTGTGTAGTGGTTCATCTTTTCCCATGACTTTAACTATTACCTTTATGAGAATGACTTTCAAGTCTTCATCTCTGACCTCACTTCAATTTAAACCTAGGTTTTCATTTGTCACCTCATCAGTTGCATCTGCATATACTGTGGCTCCTCAAACTCAAAAATGTGTCTGAAACCTCACCTTTCCAACTAAAAACAAACTACAAAACAATGGCAACTCATCAACAGTCTCTTTTTCTGTTATTACTGTCTCCATTCTACCAACCACCCAGGCAATATTACTTGGAGTATTTCCCATAGTATTTTCTGTGGAATACTAGGCCAACTAAGTTTGGGACTATGTTAAACAGCAGGTGTCTTTACTCTGTAATTTCTCAGAGCCTTCGATGTACTAATGTGCATTTTTTGTCTAAGATGGTAGTGAATTTTATAGCCTTTCCAAAATCTCTTGGACTAGCACTCTATAAAACAGTGCTTGAAGTGTGCTACTTAACCTTAGAATGATTTTTGACTTCTCCCTCTTACCTTTTGATACATGCACACCAAAATCTGTTGATTCATATAATTTCTCTTGAATCTATCCCCTCTTTTCTCTTCCCTTCTGCCTCAACCTTAGTCTAAGCCCTTATCCCCTAACCCTTCTGTGAAAACCACACTTAAATTATGTCATTTCCATCCTCGACAATCTTTCTGTGGCCCTCATTTCTCCACAAGTAAAGTCCAAACATTTTGGATTGATAGGCAAGGCCCTCTATGGGTTGGTCCTAGCTTACTTTTTTCAATATTATATCACACTGGTGCCCTCCATTATACACCCAGTTCCAGCCAGGCTGATGTCTTTATTACTCCTCTAATAATCCCTTAATAAAAATACCTAACATTTGTATAAATACTTTCCATTGTACAATACACTTCCCCATAATTACCAGTATTTTATTCTCACAATACCCTGTGAATCAAGTATCATTATCCCCAATTTCCAAGTGAAGGGATTGAGGCCCAGAGATGAAGCTGGAATTTGATGGTACCATGAATGCAACCTGGGTCCTATGTCTTCAGAATCAGTATTGTTTGAATGTTTGCCTCCGTGGGAGCCTATAGACATAGCCACCTGCAAACATTTTTATGGGCTGCTGCTTCTACATGCCTGTTCCCTTTCAATCTAAACTAATATCCTTTGAAAGCCTAGCACCAATCCCACTTTTTCTGTGGTCCCTGTCCTTCCTCACAGACCACTCACTTGTACAGTGGTCACTTTCTCAGGAGTCCTTTCTTGGAACTTCTAGATCACTTGTCATCTGTGCCATTCAACATATATCTTCATTTTCTTAAATTTAAAAGACTGTGTAATCATCACGTGCCAGGCCCTATAATAGATGTTAAAAAGAAAATGGGACAAAATGTTTATATGTAACCCTCAACTTTTTATTATGGAAAATTTCAAACTTAAAGGAAAGTTGCAAGAATGGTAAAATAAACATTTGCATATACTCTATATAAATTCGCTAGTTGTTAACACTTTATCATATTTGCATACCCACCCCTACACACACACACACACACACACACACACACACGTTTATTTGATAAGCCATTCGAGAGTTACTTGCAGACATGTGTTTGTTTTTTAATTCAACTTCCTTCATCCATTGACTTAAAGGTTTTCTGAACCTGGCCTCTGCCCCTTTTTCTCAGGGAGTTCATTATCTGATGGGGGAGACAGATATATAAGCAAGTAGTTACAGTACATTAAGATAGGTACTATAGGTACTGATTTATATATTTGAGATAACTACTAAGCTCTATGGGAACACACAGAGGTGGGAATGTCTAAACTTCTCTGGGAAAAGGCAAGGAAGACTTCAGAGAGGAGTTGTGTTTTAAAGGATAATTAGGAAATGCTGGGTGGACTATGCTGTAGTTAGTTTTTAAAACATATCTGTCCCATCTCCCTTGTCTTTATGTTCTACAAAACCTGATAGAGGTTCAATAAATATCTGATTGCACATATACCTGGGGGTAGAGAGAAAGAGGTACACAGATATGGTTGTGTAGTTATATATTCTTATAAAGTCAGTTCACAGATATATATAAATTTATGTCCTCCAAAAGAATAGGCAAGAGGGAGAGTCACTTGGTATGGGTAGAAGCCCTGGTGTATGAATGTACATGTATAATTAATAACATCTAGCACACCTGGATCAGAAAACAGTTAGTTTGGAGAACACAAAGTACAGATATCTCCCATCATTCCTACCTCCCCATGCTTCCTACTAATTTTATCTTGCCTTGGAAGTTAGAACTTGAGGATAAAAATGGCTGATAATGGCCACTAATTGAGATCCTCCACTGAATCCTTGATTCCCCAGGTTTGCTGTTTGAAGAAAATTTAGATGGGAGTAGTGGGGCTGGGTGGTAAAGGGAGTTGATGGGTTTGCAAGAGAAAAAGTGACTAAGGCAGTAAAATAGTGAAGAAGCCAATGACATGAACCCAGGATTCTTACAGAATAATATAAATGCTGAGTTCTATATTGGTCAACTAGAGGCCGTCAATAGGTCTTTTAAAAATGAGTTCCTTTGGGCCATTGATTTAAAGACAAGACTGTTCAAGCCCCTCCCTCTGCTTCCCATTCTAATTCATCTACTGTTAGAAAAGACAGAATATGGTAGGAACCTTTGAGTATATGGTGACATGTATCAGAATTGAATAAAGTTTCCCCACAGAGGAGGTTGTGTTAAATACTTTCCATAACAGGGTATATTAAAGAGATGGACTCTTTCATTAACATCAAAGTCATATAGATGTCTTCTTGTAGGGGTTACAATAAGTTTCCTTGCTTTATAATAAATGTTTCAGTCTTTTTTTTTTTTTTTTTTTTTTTTTTGAGACGGAGTCTCGCTCTGTCGCCCAGGCTGGAGTGCAGTGGCCGGATCTTGGCTCACTGCAAGCTCCGCCTCCCGGGTTCACGCCGTTCTCCTGCCTCAGCCTCCCCAGTAGCTGGGACTACAGGCGCCGCCACCTCGCCCGGCTCATTTTTTGTATTTTTAGTAGAGACGGGGTTTCACCGTGTCAGCCAGGATGATCTCGATCTCCTGACCTCGTGATCCACCCGTCTCGGCCTCCCAAAGTGCGGGGATTACAGGCGTGAGCCACCGCGCCCGGCCTATGTTTCAGTCTTTAAAATGTGACAAGATCATGCACTGCCTATTCTTTCTCTCTTTTTAAAATTTCTTTTGATCTGTAAGGGGAGAGGACCGTTTATAGACAGAAATGACTTAAGAGAGGAGACTCTCCTACAGAAACCATTTTTATTTTTATTTTTCCCTCAATAAAAGGCTTCATAAAGAGTTGGAATTTAATCAGTGCTTATCCTTATCATGACTATTGCTTGTAGTCCCATTTGAATACGTTTTGAAGAAATAACAGAATCATGTGGCTTCCAAGTAGATGAGTTTTCAGAGTTGTCCTGAAGTTGCCTCTGAGCCAGCATACCCTGGAGTAACCTGGTTGGATTTCTTTTGGACTGTGAAACAGAAAGCTTTTTGGAGAAATAGAGAAGCTGTTTGGTGCTATGTTCTTCCAAAACACATTGCCTACCCATGCCACGATTGATGGACCCTTAGTGTCATGTAGTATATAGTTGGTGATCAGAATTTTGAGATGTTATGATTGGAAAACAAACTACTTTAAATTGTCAAGCCCTAGTAAGAGAAATAGTGATGACTTGAAACTTAAGAATTTGTGACTTTATTTCAAGGAAAAAGGGTTGAGTCAAATGAACAGATCCCCTTCATACTTATTCTTAATTGAAATTCACTTTATTCTTTAGGGGACATGTCCAGATAAATATTTCTGTGGACTCTGGAAGATAAGTCTTGGCTAGTTTAGAAAAAATAAAAGCAATGTTGTAGTGAAGTCTTTCTAGGCCATAGGATGTATTTTAGAATATCCTCAGAGCCTTAGGATTTTTGAGCTGTTTTGCCCCTTTCTCCAGGTGGAATGTCCTCTAATAGGATGGTTGGCTTATTTTTACATAAACCAGTTGGAGCTTGGATGATTTTTTTGACTTGAAGGAATCATAAAGCTTAGCTTTTGATTCCACTTTTAGCTGTAATCTGCTCTTCTGTGTACCTATAAATGTCATGTAAATAGGAACACAGGATAGGGTTACTTGTTCTCAAAAGGTCATGTACCAACTGCAGTTGCTGAGTAAGTGTTCCTGTATCTAGGGATGTTTATAACTGTCTTGTTTCCATTTATTTCTGCAGAGTGTAGTGAAGCTGATGAGAGGACTACTACACTGTATGATCAGACAGGTATGTTATTGGTAACACCCTCCTCTCCAATAAAAGCACATTGTAATAGTATCTCTACCCCTTAGGGAATGTTTATAGCTTATATTTTCTTTCAGTTTCACAAATAGTACACACTAATTTTAGAAAATTTGGAAAATTTGGAGAGGGAGAATGTCACCCATAATCTCACAATGTAATTACCACTGGAATGTTTCTTTCTAGTCTTTTTTCACCCTCTACAAATGATTTTCGATGTGTTTTATCATTACTGTACATTCAATTGTATATGTAGGGTAGAAAGATGATACAGGTCTAAAAACCCTCATTTGGCCAGGCACTGGTGGCTCATGCCTGTAATCCCAGCATTCTGGGAGGCCAAAGCAGATGGATTGCTTGAGTCCAGAAGTTCAAGATCAGCCTGGGCAACATGGTGAAACGTTGTCTCTACAAAAAATATAAAAATTAGGGCTGGGCATGGTGGCTCAAGCCTGTAATCCCAGCACTTTGGGAGGCCGAGACGGGCGGATCACGAGGTCAGGAGATCGAGACCATCCTGGCTAACACAGTGAAACCCCATCTCTACTAAAAAATACAAAAAACTAGCCGGGCGAGGTGGCGGGCGCCTGTAGTCCCAGCTACTCTGGAGGCTGAGGCAGGAGAATGGCATAAACCCAGGAGGCGGAGCTTGCAGTGAGCTGAGATCCGGCCACTGCACTCCAGCCTGGGTGACAGAGCGAGACTCCGTCTCAAAAAAAAAAAAAAAAATTAGCGCACATGGTTGTGTGCTCCTGTAGTCCAGCTACTTGGGGATGAAGTGGGAGGATCACTTGAGCCTGGGAGGTCAAGGCTGCGGTGAGCCAAGATGGTGCCACTGCACTCCAGCCTGGGTGGCAGAGTGAAACCCAGTTTCAAAAATAAGTAAACAAAACACACACACACACACACACACACACACACACACCCTCATTTGAAACCCTTGGGGCCATCAACTTTAGAATTTAAGTTTTTCAGATTTTAAAAAGGCAGTACAGTGCATATTCCTGGCAACCTTTAATTATATGGTGTATGGTATATATACACCATATATTACCTTATGCCTTCTGCGGGTCTAGGACAGCACTATAATCAGAAACTTTAATATCTCTGAAGGGAAGCATGCAATTGCATACTAAGTGGAATAAATAAAGACTTAATTTGAATCTGGTGTTGCCAACAAATGAATTTTAATGCAAAACTTAGGGGAAAAAACCTTTTCAAAGTGTTGTAGATTTTAAGATTGGAGATAAGAAACCTTGAATTTGTATCTCATTGCAGTAATTTGCATTTTCCTTACCTCCAGTGAAGCTGAGCATCCTTTTATGTGTAGATTGAAAATTTGCATTTCCTCATGGATGAATTGTCTGCTAAGTCCTTTGCCTATCTTCTAGGTTCTCTTTCTTGCCTGTTGAAAAGTTCTTGTACATTATAGACATTAGTCCTTTGTCATATGCATTGTGAATTTTTTAGCAGTCTATCATTTATTTTTGAGGCTTGTTTGTGATATTTTTGCATACAAAAGTGTTTTTACTTTAAAAATTGTTTTATCCTAGGAGATCTTAAAGTATTTTGCCCACATCGAATCTGACCTGTCTTTTCTGGAGATCAAGATTATGTTTTATTAGAAGAAGAAATTGAGGCCCAGATTGATAAAGTGACTGCCTACAGGCACAGGAATCTATATCTATAGTAGAAGGAAATATGTAGTAGATAGAAAGTAGTACACAGAAATACATGATAGATAGAAAATCTTTGCTACTTTATTTTGTATTTAGATATTTGCACTTCTGTTTTTTTCTTTTTAGATAGGGGCCTCACTTTGTCGCTCAGGCTGGAGTGCAGTGGTATGATCATAATTCACTCACTGCAGCCTTGGCCTCTGGGCTCAAGTGATCCCCCCACCTCAGCCTCCCACATCACTGGGACTACAGGTGTGCACCACCATGCCTTGCGAATTTTTAAATTTTTTTTTTGTAGGGACGGAATCTCACTATGTTGCCCAGGCTGGTCTCAAACTCCTGGGCTCCAGTGATCCTCCCACCTCGGCCTCCTAAAATGCCAGGATTATAGGCACGAGCCACCTTACCTGGCCAATATTTGAACTTTCTACCTTACCAAATATGTTTGAGGTCACTAATTTCAGGAACCAAATTTAAGGTATAACGGTTACTGTCATACATCAGAGGCATTATCAAATTTAAATTTCAGGAACTAAGTCTTTCAGTTGTCCTTTGCACAGTATTTTCCTTCTGACTTCTAGTTTCAGCTTTTTGTTGTGAACCCAGGAAATCTAAGACAGATCTGCCAGCCTCGGCCTCCCAAAGTGTTGGGATTACAGGTGTAACCCACTGTGCTGGCCAATTACTGTTATTTTTTCCTGAAGTTTGAGTTGTCCGGCTTCAGTTCCCAGGGTTTTAAGAAAGCACAGCTGAGTTTTCAGTGACTCCAAATTAGGAAAAATGGGGGAATAAAAAGAAGGAAAAAAATTGAAAACATTATTTTGAAAGCTTATAGCCAAAAAAATTAGAATTCCATCCAAACTGTAGAAGGTAATAAAAATTGAAACAAAAATTAGGCAAGACTAGAATCTAACAATGGGTATACTGTCGTTTTGAAATATAATTTTTTCTCTCTCCAGTTTCCCTTTTGCTAAAGACAAATCATGGTAGGACTGGTTTGCTTATTATACTTGGCCTAATTATTTGTATACAGTGCAGCAAGAATAATTATTTTTTACTTAGGCTTTTAAATGGGCTTTGATTGAACTTTGTTCCATAGGAGGAATCTCAGATAAGATTTTTTTTTTTTTTTTGAGATGGAGTCTTGCTGTGTCACCCAGGCTGGAGTGCAGTGGCACAATCTCAGCTCACTGCAGCCTCCACCTCCTGGGTTCAAGTGATTCTCCTGCCTAAGCCTCCCGAGGACCTGGGATTACAGGTGCCCACCACCGTGCCCAGCTAATTTTTGTATTTTCAGTAGAGACGGTATTTCACCATGTTGGCCAGGCTTGTCTTGAACTCCTGACCTCATGATCCACCCCCCTCAGCCTGCCAAAATGCTGTGATTATAGGCATGAGCCACCACGCCCAGACATCAGATAACACTTCTTGAAAGCCGAGCCCAGCCATGAATTTATGTCATCAAATATCTATGAGTTGGGTGAATTTCTCCTCCTCTTGAGGTTCCAGGATAAACCTGAGGCTTCTGTGCCTGTCGGAAAGTGACATTCGTTAATTACCAAGGGTCAGAAACCCTATATGTGGACTGTGTACATGAAATATGAGGCCAGTTTTTCCAAGGGCTTTATTGCCTTCATAAGTCAAGTCTGATTCTTTAAAGGAAAGTACACCATTCCAGTCAAAGACGTGGTAAAATTACCAGTTTCTCCATCTGTGTCCTGTTACAAATGAAAACAGATTCTTATTGCACTTATGCAAATAACTGTATTGCCGTAAGTTAAGAATACTCACAAATAGTTTCCAAATTCTGGAGAAAATCAGGTAGACAGAAACAAGTATGCTCCAAATCTTGCTTATGGGAGTATACTACATTGTTAAAAGCTGTCAGTAGCTCAAAAGAGAAGTTTTAAGACTCTGAAAAACAAAACAGGCCGGGCGCGGTGGCTCAAGCCTGTAATCCCAGCACTTTGGGAGGCCGAGACGGGCGGATCACGAGGTCAGGAGATCGAGACCATCCTGGCTAACACGGTGAAACCCCGTCTCTACTAAAAATACAAAAAAAAAAAAAAACTAGCCGGGCGAGGTGGTGGGCGCCTGTAGTCCCAGCTACTCCGGAGGCTGAGGCAGGAGAATGGCGTAAACCCGGGAGGCGGAGCTTGCAGTGAGCTGAGATCCGGCCACTGCACTCAGCCTGGGCTACAGAGCAAGACTCCGTCTCAAAAAAAAAAAAAAAAAAAAAAACAACTAGCCAGGTGAGGTAGCGGGTGCCTGTAGTCCCAGCTACTCGGGAGGCTGAGGCAGGAGAATGGCGTAAACCCGGGAGGCGGAGCTTGCAGTGAGCTGAGATCAAGCCACTAAACCCGGGAGGCGGAGCTTTCAGTGAGCTGAGATCGCGCCACTGCACTCCAGCCCGGGTGACAGAGCGAGACTCCGTCTCAAAAAAAAAAAAAAAAAGAAAGAAAAGAAAAACAAAACAAAAGATCAGCAAACATTTTAAGCAAAAAGTCAAAAAAATTAGTTCGGTCCATGCAGTTATTTCTTGTTCTGCTTGATACTCGTGAACATTTTAGCTCTCCATGAGTCCTAGAAGTTTCTCCTCTATTCTGATGTCACAGTCTTCAAAAGTTATCAGAAACATGCATTTAAGAGCACCTATTGGAATTTTATAGCTGATTATAAAACCATCTTCTAAAAAGGACTAAAACAAGACAACAATTGTCCATGAATGAAAAAAAAGTTTTAAGGCAGCCATAATCAAAAGACACAATTGACAAAGAAATTTGTTACCTCTGTGGCACACAATAATTTTAACATAACAATTAGGATTATTACCAATAATGTACGCTAAGTTATATCAGAATTGCAGGAGTTTCCTATAATTTTGGAACACATACTAATAACATATTTATACAAATACAGTCCAAAGAAAACCAAACAACATTTCATATTTAACAATGCTTCCTATATAATTTTTATACTAAATAAGCCAAATTATGACATTTTTGGACTTCAGGGAACCTAATGTCTTAAAGGATTAATTAGGTTAGAAAAAGACATAATTTATAATTTGATTTTGGAAAATTTGTCAAATATAAAAGTTTAAAATGCTTGATATTACAAAATAGTATTACAGGTCATTGTTTAACCAAAGTGCTAATTCAAGGACTTCAAAAAAAGTGAAAACCTTCATTCTTTGAGAGAAGAGACTTAATTTTCTAAACAAGAAGCCCTAATAAAAACAGCTTGAAGCCAATTACATTTGTTTTTCAAAATTTTGTAAATAATCTATAAAGTTTAACCTTGATTATAAAATGTAACTTCTATAAGCCTTTTATAACCTTTATTAAGAAGTTGGAGGAGTTGGTTAATGCTTTAAGGAAAACTTGTTAATCTGACACAGGGGTCCATATACTGGTTTTGCATCTGTGTGCCTTTGACACTAATGATTCATTTATAGAGAAACTGAACTTATTTTATCTTTAAAAATTGGCCTTTACAAACTTATATGCTCTCCTCTTCCACGATAGTTCCTGGCCCTTGAGGAATCAAATAGCTTTAATTGTTTTTTGCCCTATATTTCAGGAATGCAGTTTATTTTGATTGGCATCTTCCACAGGGCCTGAAGATGAGGCTTTAATTGCTGTCGGTGTTTAAGATTTAGCAGGACTTGATGTCCTTTTTAGACCCAGGAGTTAAAGCCCTCTAAGTCAATGTCACAAGGACTTTAAAAGCACATACAGGAAGATACATGGATATAATAACCTTAGTTAAAAAAAAAATTTTTTTTTAATCTCAGTTTTTTCCTAAGCAAAACCAAAACTTAATAATAATATTTGGATTTTCTGGTTTGTCCTGAACATCCCTCTTTTTTTTTTTTTTTGAGACGGAGTCTCGCTCTGTGGCCAGGCTGCAGTGCAGAGGCGTGATCTCGGCTCACTGCAACCTCCACCTCCCGGGTTCAAGCAATTCTCCTGCCTTAGCCTCCGGAGTAGCTGGGACTACAGGCACACGCCACCACGCCCAGCTAATTTTTTTGTATTTTTAGTAGAGACAGGGTTTCACCATGTTGACCAGGATGGTCTCGATCTCTTGACCTCCTGATCCACCTGCCTCGGCCTCCCAAAGTGCTGGGATTACAGGTATGAGCCACTGCACCCAGCCTCTTTATTCTTATAACTTTCTTTACATCTCCTTTTGTTTCCTGGTTGTATTTACCTTGTTTTATACATAACCTTTAAATAAGCTTTGAATTAGACAAAACTTGTTCACCTTTTATTTTTTAGCAAGAATGTTTTCCTATAATATATATTTATTGGAAAATATCCAAATAATTATCTATTAATATAACTTTATATCCTAAATTATGACCAGTTTTTCTGCAAGTACTTATCCTATTATATTTACCTAATTATTGTAATTGTTTTACTCTGATTATTTATGAAAATTGTGATAGTCATGATTTAAAGTTATGAAACTGCCATTGAAAGTTATAACTGAGACAGTGAAAAAAGATTTGACCTAACTGACTCCATCTTGCTCTTAGCCCCAGGCTGTCCTTGTTCACTCCTGGTCATAGGCCAAACTAACTTTGGGAGGAATTTAGCTTATAGATTAGCTTTGAAACAAAGAGAATAACAGTCCTTTCCCAAAACAAACCTCCTTATTATCTGTGCATACTGCCTAAAACCACAGGATTCGAAGTTATGGTAATCTTACTAAATTCAAGATGAAGCTGTTTTCATTAAGCCCATATCAATGTCTTATTTATTAAAAATTACACAAGCAAAGAATCATTCTGTTTTGGGCTGGGCTTATAGTTTGTAACCCCTATGCCAAATTTTGACACCTTATAGTATTTGGCAGGGATAAGTATGAAATTGCTTGATTAATAAATGCAAAACAAAAGAATGTATACTGGCAAATCTTAAGACATTTCTAATATTACCTTACCAAATAATTTTAAAACTAGCTTATTTAATTTTACTTAAGTTACATAAACTTGAAAAAGCATTTGACTATTCTTTTTTAGTATCTGATTTAAGTGCTTTTCTTTTTCTTTTTTTTTTTTTGTTGTTGAGACAGAGTCTCGCTTTGTTGCCCAGACTGGAGTGCAGTGGCTGGATCTCAGCTCACTGCAAGCTCCGCCTCCCGGGTTCACGCCATTCTCCTGCCTCAGCCTCCCGAGTAGCTGGGACTACAGACGCCCGCCACCTCGCCCAGCTAGGTTTTTGTATTTTTTAGTAGAGACAGGGTTTCACCGTGTTAGCCAGGATGGTCTCGATCTCCTGACCTCGTGATCCACCCATCTTGGCCTCCCAAAGTGCTGGGATTACAGGCTTGAGCCACCGCGTCCGGCCAAGTGCTTTTATTTTTCTTTAAGCCAATTAATTAGATCTCGTATATTTTTAGTAGTGAAACACTGTGTACACAACATATACATACATCTAAAGACATATTAGGTATGCCGATGGATTTATAAAGACCCCCTTTTTTTCTTATACTTTCATATTCTTGATAACCTGTTTCACAACCCTACACATTTGTCAGCTAAATAGCCTTAAATTTGCACATTAAAGGAAATAGTTCGGGTGAAATCAAATAGCAAAATTTACATCATAATGTACAGAGAGAAAGGTCTGGTGGTGCAGAACTAGAGGGAGATGCTTTTACAGTGCACTTAAAAAATTTTTTTAAACAAAGACATTTCTGAGTGTCTTCCTTAAAAACTCAAGTGTAGCCTCTGTTGCAATAACTATTTTAGTCAAAAAATCAGGTGAAAATGGAATTCAGTCAACTAAGAAGAAAAAAAAAAACTTTTGCTCAAAAAAAAAGACAAAGTCTTTGGAGAGAAAAAAGAAACAGCTCAAAAACATGAAGGCCTTTTAAATACAAACATGCCCACATGCGCACATACACATACACATCTTGGATGTTAACCTTTTAATTAAGCCAACTTTTAACCATTGAGCTCCTTTAAAAGAAAAAAAATCTTTTAAAATCTTATTACCGTATTCAACTAGGACAAAATGCTGCTAAACTAACAATCATCACACAAATTATACGATTTCTGAGTGCTCTAAGTGTAAGCAGAATTTAACACCAGCTGGTTGTTAATGCTAACTTCAGTCATTTAAAAAGAATTTGCAAGACAGAATCCGAAACCAGTTTCTTACATAATGATGGGTCTCAGGCTGCAGACTGCTCTCTACCATCCTAGAAACAGGAAAAACGAAAACAAAAACAAAACTCATCTTCCCTGTTAGAAGCAAGCTCAAACTCCATAAAGGAATTATCTGCCTTCCACAGACATGCAGGCAGGAAAGCTTGCTTTCCTTGTGTTGGAAGCAAGTAAAACTCCAAAAAAAGAGGAGTTGTAACAGCAAAATAAGCTTTAGATCTTGACCAAATTTTGAGAGATCAGGGATTCTGTGGAGGGGGTGCTCTCAGGCCTCAGCAAATTGTCCTGTTGGTTTGAGCCATAAAGTTAGCTCATACTGGTACCAAGCACTGACAGGAGATTTGTCAAAGGTCAGGGGCATCTCCACTCAGAATCCACCCCACCTTGAGGTTACCAAAATGTGAACCCTGAAAATCTGAGACAGGTCTCAGTTAATTTAGAAAGTTTATTTTGCCAAGGTTGAAGATGTGCCCATGACACAGCCTCAGGAGGTCCTGAGTACCTGTGCCCAAGATAGTTGGGGCACAGCTTGGTTTTATACATTTTTGAGAGACATGAGACATCAATCAATATATTCGTTCATTAATTAATCACTAATGATAATTAGTACATTAGTTCAGAAAGGCTGAGACAACTCAAAGCAACACCCCACAACCGGGGGCTTCCAGGTCACAGGTTGGTGAGAAACAGATGGTTGCATTCACTTGAGTTTCTGCTAAGTCTTTCCAAAGGAGGCAATCAGAATATGCATCTGTCTCTGTGAGCAGGGGGATGACTTTGAATAGAATGGGAGGCAGATTTTCCTTGAGCAGTTCCCAGCTTGAAAGGGCCCAAGATATTTTCCTTTCAGACTGTCATACCTTTACTCCCTCACTCTGTGTGTCTCTCAGCAGCTCTTTTCATTACTCTCTCAAAATATATCCTCTTATTCTAATTTACTTTGAAATTTTTACCTCAGTTTCAGGAACAAATGTATCTTTTCACATTCAGTTATCTCTTACTAAGCTGTTCTCACTCAAGCACTCTGAATCTCAATTTATATCTACAGTGTGCAGTGTAGTAAACCAACCATATGAAGAGTGAACAAGAGGCAATGAATAGGAAAGAGCTGTTTTTGACTATTTGGTATTATTTTCTAATTAAATCACCTAAATTGAAAAACAACAGTAACAGACTTTCCAGTTGTGTTAGTGTAGAGAAAAAGAGGTAACAGTGTATTTTAAATATTCACAATTGCCTGAAGATAATGTATTTTCACATTGCAATAATGTATGTTAGAGTATAAGTGTGGCATATGGGTTGACTTTTCAGTATATCCTTCTGTTAATGTTTTTGTTCTTCTCAGGTGGATAAAGTAGAATCCTTCAAATATAGTCAGAGTACTAAGGATAGCCTCCATGCCAAGTACAACACCAAAACCTGTGCCACTGTAGTGGGTGATGATCAATGGGGACACCTGCAGTTGGATGCTACCTCTGTGTACCTGCTCTTCTTAGCGCAAATGACTGCCTCAGGTCAGTACAAGGAGAGAAGTGCTGGGAGCCCCTGAGCATGGAGTCTGGGGTACTAATTAATATTCTTTTAAATTGAGGACTAGGAAGGCTGGGGTAGATCTTCTTGAGACAGGTGTTTTTTATTATTTATTAATCCTCAGATATGAGATGGCAAAGAATGGCTGGGGTTTATTGCTTGTTCTCATACAGTACATTGACAAGCCTGTCGGTTAGTATAAATACAAATTCAATCACCTACTTTATGCTACTGTTTATGAATATAACAAGGCATCTGTCTATAGGCATCTAAATTAAGAAAATTAACTTAGGAATCAGAATCCAAATTTTTAAATTATTGAATACTATATTCTTTTCAGATGGTTCTCATTAATTTTGGATGCTTTACCTGAGAAAGGGAAATGTAAGAAACAATTTAATTTCCTTTTATTTCTCCTAAATTCGGGGAGGGCAATGTATCCGATTATACCTAGTTTATTAATGTAATGGGACGTTTGCCAGAGCTTCCTAAACTAATGTACTTCTCAAAATACCAAATTTTTGACATTTTAATTTCTTCATCTTCCAATCGGTTATTGAGCTCCTTGGTACTAAGGGCATCCAGGGTGGGAATTCCCTCAAAATACTCTTCTTCTCCTTTTTTAATAGAAATAAATATTTGATGATAAACCTTTCCTTTATTTCCTCTAGAACACACAGCTCAGAAGCTGAATAGCCTTTTCTCAAAAGTATGAACTAGCTACCCAGATATGTCCTCCTGTTGTAGGGGAGGAGGTTTCTTCCAGAATAAATGTAGTTTTAGGTTTAATTTATTTAAATAGAATGACAGCTATAACTCTATTTCTAATATTATTTTAATACCAATTCTGGCGTTTTGTCTACAAAGCAACAATGTCTGAGTATCTCTTGTAGTTTTTCATTTTGAGCCCAGAATGCAAGCAGAAATGTATCAAAGAGGCTTATAGGAGACATAACCATTCATTCAACAAATGTTTATTGATTCCTGACTTAACATTTGATTTTCATCTCAATCAGCTGAGTTTGATAGGTACTTGGAATAAGGTAGATATTATTTGATCAGGCCTTTTGAGGAATATGTAGAAATTTACAAATCAGAGAAGGGAAGGGGATAGCATGAATATAACATGGAAATTTGAAAGGTACTGGCCATCAAGGTAAGGCTGGATATCTTCTATGGTTAGAGTATAACATGCATCTGGAAAAATGACTAACTGTGAAACTAGAAAGTTGGGGCTAGCTATTTGAGGGCCTGTGTACCATACTATATAGTTTGGAGTTTAGTCCGTAATCAGTAGTGAGTCATTCAAGGTAAATAATCAAGGAAGTTTCGGATGATTCACTTCAGTAGTAGGAAGATAGATTGGATAGGAAAGAAGATTAAGATGGCAAACTAGTTAGAAAGTTAGTGAAATACTTTAAGGCAAGATTGATATAGAATTTATGTAAGGCAGTTACCTTGAGAATGAAAGGGCATATTTGAGATATAAATGGTAGTATGCAAGATCATAGAGTATTTAGTGATGCTCTACACATTTTTGAATACTTACAAATCTCAACCTTGGTTAAAAGAGAGGCTTAGACAGAACCTGACTGCAACTTATAGAATGGGGGCATGAGGAGCTCCATGGAACCCCCAGCAAAATAACCATAAATGTTGAAAATTATTTTTTAAAAACCAGCCACTTACATTATTGGAAATTGTCTGAAGGACATACAGCAAGTAGAGAAACATTTACTCCAGGAAATCTACCAAGTATTGGTAAAAGCAGTGAGGGAGTGTGGCATTTGAGTCTCAATCTACTCCCTCCTCCACCCCACCTCAGCATGGCAGAAGCAATATTCAAGGCGGGCACAGCCAAGAGCACAATCTCCCCAGCTAGTTCCCAGTTTAGGGACACTGTATCTCCCTGAGGGAGGTAGGTTGTGATCATTTCTCATCCTCTCCAGCTCCATGTTGCAGAAGCTAGTTCAGGCAAGAATAGCTAACAGGCCTGGAGCTCCCCTCCTCCCCAGGAAAAGGCAGGGTGAGAATTAGGCCCTGATCAACCTTGGCCCACTTCACTATGAGGGTGGAGGTTCCCCACCGGGAGGGGCAAACTAAGAAGATCAAAGGTTACCATCTCTTCCCAGCACTCAATTTGTAAAGCAGGGGTGTCACTACAAAAGAATTGGGCCACTGTTCTCACCACTAGCTCTGGAGCACTGCCACAGAAATTTTGCTGGGGAGAGAGGCAGGCTGTAAGGACACAAAGCTCTGTAGCTTTTCCCAAAGGAATTGACTTTATTTAAGAGTGTGGGAAAGTTAAAACCTAAAGGCAATCTCAAAAAGCAATGGAGATTTGGGTTCTAAGCAATTAAGAGGAGGCTAGTAGCTCAATAAGAGCAAGAAGCTAAACCATATACTAGCTCAATGGCACATGAACATTTTTCAGGATAGATTATATGGTATACCATAAAACAAACCTCAATAAATTTGAAAGATTTCAAAATCACACGAAGTATGTTCTATGACCAAAATGGAATGAAATCAGGAACAGAAAGAAATTTAGGAAACTCACAAATATATGGAAATTAAGCAATACACACCTAAATGACCAATGAGTCAAATAAGAATCACAAGGAAAATTAGAAAATACTTTGAGCTAAATGAAAAAGAAAATACAACATACCAAAACTTATAGGAAGCAGAGAAAACAGTGCTTAGAGGGAAGTTTATAGCTGTAAACACCAATGAAAAAAAAAAAAAGAAAAGAAAAATCAGTAACCTAACCTTCCACCTTAAGGCACTGGAAAAAGACAAGCAAACTAAGCCCAAAGCAAAGAGAAATGATGAAGTAATAAACATTACAGCAGAAGTTAATGAAACAGAAAATGGAAAAAACAGTAGAGAAAATCAACAAAACCAAAAGTTCATTCTTTAAAAAGATCAACAAAATTGACAAATCTTTAGCTGCACTGACCAAGAGAAAAAGAGAGAATACTCAGATTACTAAAACTAGGAATAAAAGAGGGGATATCGATACAACCTTACAAAAATGTAAAGAACTAAAGGGGAATACTATGGACAACTGGTTACCAACAAACTAGATAATTTTGATGAAATGGGAAAATTTCTTGAAAGACAAACTACTGAATCTGACTCAAGAAGCAAAGGAAATCGGAGTAGACTTACTACAATCAAAGAGAATTAGTAATATAAAATCCTTCCACAGAGAAAAGCCCAGGTGCAGATAGCTTTACTGATAAATCTACCAAATAAAGAAGAGTGAACACCAATTCTTTACAAACACTTCCAAAAATAGAAGAGGTGACACTTGCAACCTCATTCTGTGAAGCCATTACTCTGATGCTAAAACCAGACAAAGATATCACAACAAAGTACAATTATAGATCAATATCTCTTATTAATAAAGACATAAAAATAAAATACTAGGTAACTGAATCCAGCAATATATTAACACGTTTATATACCTTGACCAAACCATATATATTCCAGGAGTGCAAGGTTGTTTTATTATCTGAAAATTAATTAATGCAATACATCATGTCAATGGAATAAAGGACAAAGGTATATTATTGTCTCAGTAGACACAGAAAAACAATTGACAAATTCAATACCTTATCATGATAAATACTTACCAAATAAAGAATAGAGGAGCATTTTTTCAACCTGATAAATGGCATCTTTGAAAATCCACAGCTAACATGACATTTGATGGTGAAAGAATGAATGCTTTTCCCCTTAGATCAGAATAAGACAAGGACATCAACTCTTGCCACCAGTATCTAAAATTGTACTGGCAGTTTCGCAAGGGCAAAGAGCCAATAAAAAGAAATAAAAGGCATCAAATAAATGAAGGAGTATAATTATCTCCATTTGCAGATGATAGTTCTTACATAGAGAAATCCTAAGGAATTCACTAAAAATCTGGAATAAACAAAGTTTAGCAAGGTAACAACATACAAGATAAATATGCAAAAATGAATTATATTTCTAAACAGGAGTGAATAACCAAAATGAAATTTAAAAATAATTTCTATTAAAATAGGATCAAAAATGAAATAATAAGGAATAAATTTAATAAAAGAAATATAAAATTTGTACTTTGAAAGATACAAAACATTGTTGAAAGAAAGTAAAGATCTGACTAAATGGAAAGACATCTATATTTAAGGATTAGAAGATTTATTGTTAAGGTGGCAACATTTCCCAAATTAATCTACAGATTCAACATCAACTGACTTTGCAGAAATTGACAACCTGTTTCTAAAATTTGTATGGAAATTTAAAGGACCCAGAAGAGCTAAAACAATCTTAAAAAAGAAGAAAGTTGAAGGACTCCAACTTCCTAATTTCAAAAATACAAAGCTACATTAATTAAAACAGCACAGGTACTGGCATAAGTATAGACATGTAGCTCTTTCGAATAGAATTGAGAGGTTAGAAATAAGTCATCACTTTATGCTCAGTTGACTTTTGACAAAGGTGCCAAGATAATTCAATGGGGAAAGAATAGTCTCTTCAACAAATGGTGCTGGGACAACTGTATGTCCACATGCAAAAGAATGAAATTGGACTTCTTCCTCACACCATATATAAAAATTAACTCAAGGCTGGGCGCAGCAGCCCATGCCTGTAATTGCAGCACTTTGGGAGGCTGAGGTGGGAGGATCACTTAAAGTCAGGAGTTTGAGACCAGCCTGGCCAACATGGTGAAACCCCTACTCTACTAAAAATACAAAAATTAGTTAGGCATGGTGGTGTGCACCTGTAATCCCAGCTACTCGGGGCTGAGGCAGGAGAATCGCTTGAACCCGGGTGGCGGAGGTTGCAGTGAGCCGAGATCATGCCATTGCACTCCAGCCTGGGCAACAGAATGAGACTACATCTCAAACAAACAAACAGAAAATGAAATTAAATTTAAAAAAATTAAAATAAATTGTAAACCTAAATGTAAGAGGGAAAACTAAAACACTATATTAGTCTGCCACAACAGAATACCACATAATAGGTGGCTTAAATAACAGAAATTTATTTTCTCACAGTTCTGGAGGCTGGAAGTCCAAGAGCAAGGCTGGCAGGGTTGGTTTCTGGTGAGGCCTCTCATCTTGGCTTTCAGATGGCTACCCTTCCTGTGTTCTTACATGGCCTCTTCTCTATGTGCGTGCACTCCTGGTGTATCTTCCTCTTCTTATAAGGACAGCAGTCCTATTGGGTTAGGGCCACCCTCATGACCTCATTTATCTTCTTAATTATCTCCTTGAAGTCCCTATCTCCAAATATAGTCACATTAGGAGTTAGGGCTTCGACATATGAATTTTTGGGGGGAGGACAAAATTCAATACATAGCAAACACTCAGAGAAAAATATAGGAGTAAATGTTTCTGACCTTGGGTTAAGAAAAAGCCTCTTAGATATGGCACCAAAAGCATAAGCTACTAAAGAAAAAATAGACAAACTGGAATGTATCAAAATTAAGAACTTTTGTGCTTCAAAGGACCCCATCAAGAAAGTAAAAAAGCAACCAATAGTATAGAAGAAAATATTCGCAGATCGTATATCTGATAAGGTACTTGTATCTAAAATAAAGAACTCTCAGAACTGAATATAAAAGATAAATAACCTAATTAAAAATGGTCAAAGAATCAGAGTTGACATTCCTCCAAAAAGATGTTCAGATAACCAATAAGTACGTGAAAGGATACTGAGCATCATTAATTTTGAAAGAAATGCGGGTCCCAACCACAATGAGATACCACTTCACACCCATCAGGATGACTGTAATCAAAAACACAGATTATAAGTATTGCTGAGGATGTGGAGAAATTGGAACCCTCATACACTGCTGGTGGAAATGTAAAATGGTGCAGCTGCTTTGGAAAAGAGTCTGGTAGTTCCTTAAAAGGATTAAAAAAGAGATACCATATGATCTAGCAGTTTCACTCCTAAGTGTATATATACCCAAGAGAAATGAAAACGTAGGTTCACTCAAAAGCTTATACATTAATGTTTATAACAGCATTACTTATGATAGCCATAAACAAAAATAACCCAAATGTTTATCAACTGATAAATGGATAAATAAAATATGATACATCTGCACAATGGAATTTTTAAAGTTTTTTTCATGTTACTGCTACCTCTGAAGATGGAATATTTGGGGCAATAAAAAAAGAATTACGGATACATGCCACAACACTGACAAACCTTGAAATTATTATGCTAAGTGAAAGAACCCAGACATGAAAGGCCATATATTGTACGATTCCATTTATATGAATGTCAACTAAGGCAAATCATAGAGACAGGAAGTAGATTAGTGATTACTTAGGCTGGAGGGCAACTGTAGAAGGAAATGGGGAGTGACTGCTAAGGGGCACAGGATTTCTTTTTGGAGTGATGACAATGTTCTACAATTGATTGTGGTGATGGTCGCACAGCTGTGCATACACTAGAAGCCATTGAATATATACTTCTTATGCATTCTTTTTACGTATCTCAATAAAGTTGTTTCTAAAAATGAGACAAAGAGGCTTAATGTTGTACAGATGAGTGCAGAATATAAGTGCAATAGACCACTGATTTAGCTCCATTTCTGGAGCCCTGTATGCTTTAGTATTCTTTATATAGTACTGTTACATTTGGTCTAATCCAGCCCTATCTCATTTTATGTGTACTCACCTCTGCATTCTTTGTTCAACAAGCAGTGTCTCAGCTCTACAGGAGGCACAGGATCCAGAGGTCCTCCATTTATGACCTTTCCTCAAGAGACATCCCTTTCCTGTGGTTAGCAGAGGTGTTTAAAATCCCTTAATAAATTTTCAAACATCTACTGTTCAATGCTGTTTAATACCATTCATAATACTATGTGAGATACTTTTAGTGGCTATGTGAGATACTTTTAGAAGATGCAGATATAAATAAGATAGTTCTTTCCTTAAAATTCAAGTACACTTTTGTCTATAATACAGAGTAAAAAAATAAGTTCATAAAAGTAAGAAAAACAAAATTCTGTGAGTCACAAAATAGGAGAATCAATGATAGCATCACAGAGGAGATAGCATTTGAGCTGAGCCTTGAAAGAACAGTAGGATTTCAAGACGTGGAAAGAAGAAGGCCATTTAAATGGAGAATATAATGAGCAAAAGGATATAAATGGTAGAAATGTCTGGCATGTGTATGGTATAGCTGTGATGCAAGTCTAACAGATGAATAAGACCAGTTTCATACTTTTGCCTTCTCTGTCCCTGCTCAATTGCGTTGGCACACAAAGATGATAAGCTAAAGCTAAGAAGCTGATGTCCCATGTCACTATCATCTCTTCTCTTTACCCGCGTCTTTCCAAGAAGTTAATGTCATTACCGTTACAAGAAAAAACACACTTTGCCAGTTTGCTCCTGCAACTTCCCTGTGCTATGGATGCTATTTTGACAGAACCATGGATCAGGAGGAGTTTGCAATCTGATAATACCGATCATATAGTTCTTTTTAATTATAAAGTTACACAGTTCCATGATTTAAAATATATGTTAATAGATCAAAGATTTAGATGTGGCCAGGCGCGGTGGCTCACGCCTGTAATCCCAGCACTTTGGGAGGCTGAGGTGGGTGGATCACGAAGTCAGGAGTTCAAGACCAGCCTGGCCAACATGGTGAAATCCCTTCTCTACTAAACATACAAAAAAATTAGCCGGGTGTGGTGGTGGGCACCTGTAATCCCAGCTACTCAGGAGGCTGAGGCAGGAGAATCACTTGAACCCAGGAGGCAGAGGTTGCAGTAAGCCGAGATCGTGCCACGGCACTCCAGCCTGGGCAACAGAGCGAGACTCCATCTCAAAAAAAAAAAAAGTTTCTGATAATAAAAAATACTATAAACAAAGTCCAAATTCCGACAAACTAGCAACAATACTTGCAACACATATGATGTGCAAGAGACTAATTTCCTTAATATTTGTTAAAATATCAATAATAGAAAAAAGGAATTTTTTTTTTTTGAGAGGAGTCTCACTCTGTCGCCCAGGCTGGAGTGCAGTGGCACGATCTCAGCTCACTGCAAGCTCCGCCTTCCGGGTTTACGCCACTCTCCTGCCTCAGCCTCCCCAGTAGCTGGGACTACAGGCGCCCGCCACCTTCCCCAGCTAGTTTTTTTTTTTTTGTATTTTTTAGTAGAGACGGGGTAACACCCCGTGTTAGCCAGGATGGTCTCGATCTCCTGACCTCGTGATCCGCCCGTCTCAGCCTCCCAAAGTGCTGGGATTACAGGCTTGAGCCACCGCGCCCGGCCAGGAAAAATTTTTTTAAAGTTTAATGCTGAGCAAATACACACACACATACACACACACACACAATATGTATGAACCACAGAAGAGGGGAAGCAATGACAGCATCACAGAGGAGGTAGCGTTTGAGCTGGGCCTTGAAAGAACAGTGAGATTTCAAGATATGGAAAGGAAGGGAAGGCCATTTAAATGGAGATTATGAGCAAAAGGACATAAGTGGTAGAAATATGTGGCATTTGTATGGTATAGCTGTGATACAAATCTAAGAGATGAATAAGGCCAATTTCATACTTCTGCCTTCTCTCAGCCTCTGATTTCTATTGTCAGTCTTTCTGGTACACACATATATATGTATGATGACTCCTAATGGGTGCAAGATTTCTTTTTGCAGTGATGAAAATGTTCTAAAATCAATTGCGGTGATGGTCATACAACTGTGCATACACTAGAAACCATTGAATATATACTTATAATGCATACTTTTTATGTATCTCAATAAAGTTGTTTTTAAAAACGACAGAGAATGAGGCTTATTATTATACAGATGGTACATATATATATATGTATATACCAAGACCATATATATACCAAGACTGGTATATGTATGTAACAGGAAGACCAGCAATTCAGTAAAAATCTGAAGGACGTGACCAAATAGTTCATAGGAAAAGAAATACGAAATACAGATGGCTTATAAATACATGAAAAGATTCACAACCTTACTCATAATAAAAAATTGGAAATTAAACTACAAGGAGGTTCTATTTCTTATCCATTAAAGTGAGACAAAGATTAAAAATTGTTATTAAAGCCTGTGTTTGCAAAGATGTAGGGAAACAGGCAGTCAGTGTTGGTATATAAACTGTAGAATTTCTTTGAAGAATAACTTGGAGATGATTATCAAAATTTAATATACATGATGAAGTATTTAGAGGGAAGTGTACGAATATCTGCAGCTTACTCTGAAATGTGTCAAAAAGGAAGGTGGATAGAATACGTGATGAACAAAGTACACTAAAATGTTAATGGTGGAGTTCAGGTGGTGAGTATACAGGAGTCCTCTGTAAAATTGTTTCTTTTGTTTGTTTGAAAGTGTTCATAATAAAACATTGGAAAATAATATGCTTACATCTTTGGGTCAGCAATTCTAAGAATCTGCCCTGATATACTGGCACATGTGCATAAAGATATATTTACACAAATACTCATTGCAACATTCTAGTGATGAAAGATTTGATACAACCTAAATGTCCTTCCGTAGGGAACTGGTTACATGAGTAACCATTCAGTGAAATGTTCTGTAGACATTAAAAAAATGAGACAGACGTATTTGAAATTATCTCCAAGTTACTTATATATGAAAAAGCAAAACCAGTATAATATACAGTACTATCCTTTGTGTCATGTTTGTACATGCATAATATATCTCTGAAAGGATACAGAAGAAACTGGTAAAACAGGTTTCTCCAGAGAGATTTGGCAGTGGTGAAGGTGATGTGGTTCTGGGTAGGAGCAAGACTCACTGGTTATCCTTCAGTACAGTTTGATTTTTTTCATGAAAGAGTATTACTAAGTACTGACTTACGAAGGGCGTGTTAGTTCTAAGAATTCTTTCTGAACTGGAATGGGTGTTCAGGATATTCACAGTGGAGTTCATTTGAAAGGTGACTTTAAGAAACATTTGACAATCATTTTACGTCATGCTTCTAAGAATGTGAGAGGACTTTTTCCATTCTCAAGCCCTTTTAAGGAAGTTTTTTTCACCTAGATCTAATTGCTCTAGATATGCCCACTGTTCAGCAAACTGGAAATTCTTGTTTTTTTCTGACTATAACACAACTACATAGCTGACATATGTACTCATTTCCATTAAACCAGCACATGTGTTTTTGTGACAAATGTGGACACAAAATTTTTTGTTTAAATAGAATAGCCTCCACCAAGTAAATATGAGAAGCTTAAAAGTTTAGTATCTATAGCTAACCTGATGTTCACTTTTTCCTCCTGCTTGTTATAGACTGGAAAGGAAAAATTAGCTGCCTGATTTTTAAATTCTGAAATGATTTCTTAGTTTAGAATCAAGTAGTCTAAACCAAGTCTTTAATACGTACACAGTAATATTTATTGTTATAAAAGGTGTATTAAAAACTGCTTAGTAAATTTTACATGTATAAAAACTTTTAGTGCTCAGGATTTAGTAATTTTGTATAAATTTTTGTGAAATATATCCTGCAGTTTTCTGATTTATTATGATTTTGCTTTTTAATATAACTTTTTACATTACACAAGTAGCACCTGTTTCTTGTAGAATACTGTAAAATTGCAAAGATGTCCAGAAAAGATAAAACTACCTTGAATCTCACCACCAAAGATAACTGCTATTAACTAACATCCTCCTGGTATGTATTTTTGTAGTTCTGTATGTTTGAGGGGGGAGATATAAAGAGAGGAGTTTTTAAGCAAAAATGGATCATATTATAAATATTAGGAGGCAGTGTAACATCTTACCTCCTAATGAAACTGCATTCAGCATTCTCTGAAATGAAACTGAAATCGACAAGTCAATTGAGTCCCGGTTCCACTATTTGTTAGTTACATGACCTTAGGAAAATTTTTAACTCCTTTAAGCCTCATGGAGAAAATAGAGGTGCTTACCTCTTAGGGTTGTTGTAAAAATTAAATGGATAATTCATGTAAAACACTCTGTGTGTGTAAGTTATAATATCTTTGTATGGCTTACATTTAGAATAGTTATTTTTACTTAAAAATGCAATTTAAGTCCTTTTTAAAATCATAATTTTATCTATTTCTTGCTTAGTATTTAGACCCCTTCCAGCTCAGTTTTGAAATATTTGTCTTTTATTCCCCAAGTGCTTAGGTTTGTACATTTAAGCATATTATAAATTAGTTACATATACTAATTATACTATAACCTTTACTTTTTAGTAAAATCTGTAAATAACAGTTAAAATTCTTCCATGTTGAAATATGCTTATATCTCGCTTAGTTGGAGACTAGCCTAGGGCTTGTTTGTGGTCTTGTTTTTATAGTTTAAGATCAAAGTACCTTCCATTGTTCCTAGACAGGAGTAGGATTACTTGGGACTAGTGAGGTCACTTAGTCACTATGGCTGCCTATAAAGCTTACAGTGATAATTGATTAGTTCTGTATCTTTATTCCCTCTTTCCTCAGGACTCCATATCGTCCACAGCCTAGATGAAGTCAATTTCATACAGAACCTTGTGTTTTACATTGAAGCTGCATATAAAACTGCTGTGAGTACTCATTTTAGAATGGATTTTAGACATACGATGTTTTTGTTTTCTAAATACTGGGCAACTCAGTTGTTTTCTTAATGCTACTGCTTATAGTGAACCAACCTAAAAGGCTTCTGGCAGAAACTGTCTTTAGCCTCTTGCTTTATTAAGACCTGTGATCCTACGTCTTCTCTTCAAGGGGGTTACAGAGACAAGAGGGTCAGGATGCTATTCTTTCATTCCTTTCAAACTCTGTGATATCTCATGGTATGTATTTGGCAATCTGGGCTAAATTGTGGTCTTATTTTAATGATTTAAGGTCTTAAGAGCAAGATAGCTAGGTTGTATTGTGGGTCAGTTAGCTACTTAGAAACAAAATTTAGTCATGTTTGTAATATTATCTGCAGGTGTTGATTCAGTGCTTACAATGCAAAAAAGTTATTTTTCCTTACAACTACCATATGAGGTAGGTTTCTGTTAAATCATAATATATTTAACATCTTCTCTATATAAAATGTTAAGTTAGACACTATACAGGAATGCGATTTTTTTTCTTCTACAGTCTAACATAGACAACTTTTCATTGTTGTTCACTGAAGCCTTATTCGTAATCTCCCAAACTGGAAATAACCCAAATATCTATCAACAAGTAAATGGATAAACAAACTGTGATATATCCATAAAATAGAATACTACTCATCAATAAAAAGGAATGAACTGTTGATTCATGCATCAGTGGGTGAATCTCAAAGGCATTATGCTTAGTGAAAGAAGTCAGACAAAAAATGTACAGACTGTATGATTCTACTCGCATAAAATTCTAGAAATCTATAGTGACAGAAAGCAGATCCATGATTGCCTCAGGACAGGAGCAGAGGGAGAGATGAATTACAGAAGAGTATGAGAAGACTTTTGGAAATTTTGCAATATTCATTATTATGATGATAGCTTCATGCCTGAAAACATATATCAAAATTAATCAAGTTGTACACTTTAAATATGTGCAGGTTTTTTGTATATCAGTTATACCTCCGTAAAGATACAAAAGTTATTATTATTTGTTGAGTATATAAATGCAGTCAATTACTCCAAGACAGTACTGGAGACACACCACCAAAGGTGTCTTCTCTGTGTGCCCCTTTGCTGTGTTTCCATTTCTGTTTCTGTTTTTGTCTGTCGCCCAGGCTGAAGTGCAGTGGCACGATCATGGCTCACTGCAGCCTCAAACTCCCAGGCTCAGGTGATCCTCCCACCTCAGCCTCCTGAGTAGTTGGGACTACAGGTATATGCCACCACATCTGGCTAATTTTTGTATTTTTTGTAGAGACAAGGTTTTGCTATGTTGCCCAGGCTGGTCTCAAACTCCTCGACTCAAGCAATTTCACCCTCCTAGGCCTCTCAAAGTGCTAGGATTACAGGCATGAGCCACCACACCCGGCCTGTTTTCCACTTCTTACTAACCACCCTCCTCCTTTGTGACCAACACATTATTTTTTTATTTCTGTTAATTGTACAGTTATCTTTTAAATATGTTTAAATAAAAATTAGAAATTCATTTACCATTTCTGGTGTACTTTGTTTCTTCATGTAGATTCAGATTTCCAACTGGCATTATTTCCTTCTGCCTGAAAAACTTTCTTTAACATTTCTTCATTCTTCTAGTGATGAATTATTGCAGCTTTTGTATGCCTGAAGAAGTCTTTGTTTCATCTTCGTATTTGAAAAATATTTTCACTAGGTGTAGAATTTTATGATGGCAGATGTTTTTGTCTTTCAGTACTTTAAAAATACTATTCCACTGTCTTCTTGCCTGTATTGCTTCTAATGACAAATTTGTTGTCAACCTTATCTTTGTTCCTCTACATGAATGTGCCTTTTCCCACTGTCTGCTTTTAAAAATTTCTTTTATGTCTGGGCACGGTGGCTCATGCCTATAATTCCAGCACTTTGGGAGGCCGAGGTGGGCAGATCACCTGAGGTCGGGAGTTTGAGACCAGCCTGACCAACATGGAGAAACCTTGTCTCTACTAAAAGTACAAAATTAGCTGGGCGTGGTGGCGCATGCCTGTAATCCCAGGTACTTGGGAGGCCGAGGCAGGAGAATCGCTTGAACCCAGGAGGCAGAGGTTGTGGTGAGCCGAGATCACTCCAGCCTGGGCAACAAGAGTGAAACTCCATCTCAAAAAAAAAAAAAGAAAAGTTTCTTTTATTATTGATTTTAAATACTTTGATCATGATATCTCTTGGTGTTATTTTCTTCACATTTCTTCTGTTTAGGGTCCATTTAGCTCCATGGATCTGTGCATATATAGTTTTCATCAAAAGTTTTCAGCAATTATTTCTTCATACTGTTTTTATGTTCCCCCGCTTCCTTTGGGTATTTAATAACGTGTGTATTCGGCTGTGTGATGTTGTCCCACAGCTCACAGATGTACTGTTTATTTTTATAATTCTTTTTTCCCTCTGTGTTTCATTTTGGATGGCTTCTATTACTATACCTTCGATTTCACGAGTCTTTTTATTTACAATGTCTAATTTGTCACTAATCCCACTCAGTGTATTTTTCAGCTCAGATATAGTTTTATCGCTAAAAGTTGAATTTGAGTCTATTTTTCTATATTCCATGTATCTACTAAGCTTTCTGAATGTATGGAATATAGTTATAATACATGCTTTAATGTCCTTATCTGAGTATTCTAACATCTGTGTTAGTTCCAGGTTGGTTTCATTTGATTGGTTTGTCTCATTATGGGCTATATTTTCCTGCTTCTTTGCATGCCTAGTAATTTTTTATTGGATGAAAGATATCATGAATCTTACCTTGTTGCATCCTAGATATTGTTGTATTCCTGTAAATATTCCCGAGTTTTGTTCAGGGACCTAGTTAATTTAGTTGAAAACAGTTTAATCCATTATTACTTTTAAAATGTGTTACATGGGACCAGAGTCATGTCTAGTCTGGAGCTAGTTATTCCCCCACTACATAGGTAAGACACTTCTGAATACTCTACCCTATGTCCCCTGAATTATGAAGTTTTCTAGTCTGGTTAGTTAGAACAGGCACTATTTCTTGTCCTGTGTGAGCACTAGGTATTTTTTCCCTTTAATTCTTTGGGTGATTCTTTCCCTAGCCTCAAGTAGTTTTCTCACTTACATGCATTCTTCATTATTCTGCTGAATATTTGAGGCGGGCCCTCTGCAGATTTCTGTGGTTTTCTGTGTAGCTTTCCCTTCTCTGTTAATCTGTCCTGCAAATTATGGTTACCTTGGTGTATCTGTACTCTTAGCTCCATTTCTTCAACTCAGGGAGTCTGCCAGGCTCTGTTTAGTTTTTTCCTCCCTGTATAGTGGCTTGGAAACTCTTACAACAGTAGGCTGGGACAGTCATAGGACTCATCCTATTTGCTGCACTTTCTCAGAAATCACTGTCCTTCATTGTGTGATGTTCATTGTATTGAAAACCATTATGTCATAAATAGTTTTTTAGTTGTTGCAGGTGGGAAGGTAAATCTGGAACCTGTTACTTCATATTCACCGGAAGCACCAACCTAACATAGATAATTTTATGCAAACAGACATTATTTGTTGACTGATGGCTTTGCTTTTGACACCACAGGCCTGCTGTGGTTCAGTGCGGAAGTTAGGGTTCTTTGGCCTCTCCATTATATCCAATGATTATAACAGTAGAATTATTGATATTTCTGTATTCTCATACTCTAACCTTTGCTGCACAAACTAGAATGGAGCTGGATTGGGGGACAGGTAAGGCCAACCATCATGGCTTACCTTCCTGAAACTTCACTTTAACTCAGAGATTTGGCATGAAAAGTAATTAAAGGTAGATACAGAGATATAGATGTGGTGGGAGGGTGTGTGTGTGTGTGTGCATGCACATACACGTGAGCACATGTCTGTTTGCAAGTTCCATTTCATAAGAGGGCCTAGAAGCAATGACACCTCAGTGATAATGAGCGTACCCAGTGCCCAGGTCTTGGATTCTGACTATCATTTTCTGATCAAATAAACCAGGGCTTCTTATGGAAGTGGTTGATTCCAGGGCTATGGTGGGGAAAATACGAGATAAGATTGGAGCATCTTATAGTGCCAAAAAGTGAAAAAATGTTCAAAAAGGGAGTGTTTGGTTTTGTTATGTTTTGTTTTGAGACAGGGCCTCTCTTTGATGCCCAGGCTAGAATGCAGTGGTGCAATCATGGCTTACTTCAGCTTCAACCTCCTGGACTCAAGCTATCTTGCCACTTCATCCTCCCTAGTAGTTGGAACTATAGACAAGCACCATCATGCCTGGCTAATTTAAAAAAATTGTAGAAACAGGGTCTCACTGTGTTGCCCAGGTTGGTCTCAAACTCCTGGGCTCAAGTGATCCTCCCACCTCAGCCTCCTAAATTGCTGGGATTTCAGGCAGGACCTACCATGTTCAGCCATGCTCAAAAAGGAATAGGCATGTCAAAAGGTCACAGGAGCCAACCTGAAAGAGCACCCAAAGCCAAAGCTGGAGCAGTTTGAACAACAAAATAAATAGTGATAGTGTTTTATTATAAGCCAGAGAAAAACCTAAATATCTGTAAGTTCATAGCAATATAAATAACTGAATGAATAAATAAATAAATAAATAAATAAATAAATAAATGGGAGAGAAAGGACAGCTCTTCCTTAGAGAAGAGTTGCAACTAATGGCTGTAGGAGTAATGAAGAGAACTAGAAAATCACCATTAAAACACCACTGTAATAATTGTTTCTGGCAAGATCCATCAGTGGATGCTGAATTAGTGGGTTAATGTTTGAGAGAAACAGGATATTTGCATGCTCCTAAAGTATCTCTCTCAAGATATTTCTTAATTACAAAGGAAAAAATAGTAACAGTAGAATTGAGAAACCCAGCAGACATCACATTAACCAAGTGATAAGGGTTAATATCACCAGTAATAAGATGTTTCAGCATTGTACATCCCTGCTATGATGCACTGAGAAGGACACAGCATAATGTCTGTAATACATATTCTTGCCTAAAATGCATAATCTCAGTCTAATCATGAGAAAACATTAAGCAAACCCAAATTGAGGGAAATCTACTAAATACCTGATCACTAATCTTCAAAGAGTGTCAAGGTCACAAAAGACAAGACTTGAGGAACTGTCACTGAGTAGAAGAGACTTAAAGAAACATGACAAATGCAGCATGAAATTCCGGTTTGGACCCTGGAATGTAAAAAGGCCATTGGTGGGGAAAAAGTGGTAAAATCCAAATACAGTCCATAGTTTGGTTAATAGTATTGTGCTGATGTTAATTTCTTAGCTTTAACTATTGCACTGTGGTTATGTTAGATGTTAACATTAGGGGAAGCTAAGTGAAAGGCATATGGGAACTCTTTGTAGTGTTTTTGCAACTTTTGTATAAGTCTAAAGTTATTCCAAAATAAAAAGTTTTAAAAGTAATTTTAAAATCTGTATGATTGAGGGGATTTATAGAGCTCTGGCTAAGAGGGTAGGCTTTGGAGTGAGATTCCTTGGACTGTAATCCTGGCTCTGTCACTTATTAGCTGTGTGACTTTGAGTGAGTCACTTAACTTCTCTTTGCATCATCAGTTTCATCATCTATAAAATGTAAGGATTAAGGAAGGTAATGTAAAATGCATAAATAAGTGCATGGTACATTGTCAGTACCAATAGAGAGTAAAGTTAGAATGAACATTTACAATAAAATATTAGGCTGCTCTTTAGGCTCCATCTTCCAGATCTACTGGGTATTTGCTTTAATGAAAAATTTTGAGAAGCACCTCTCCAGATAGACTGAGTTATAGTTCTTAGCCCTCCTGATTAACTGTTGAGGAGTCTTCCAACAGCTTGGAGGCTCCAGTAGAATTTAAAGCTATTGGCAAAGTAGCTGCAGGGGCCACCCAACTCATTAGCATCTCCTTAATAAGCATTGTGGGTATGTGTGTGTATGTGTGTGTATGTGTATGTATATATATATAAAATTAGTTACTCCTAGTGTCTTATGTTCAAGGGCAAACACTTCCTGCATCTAGGAAGTATTTAGTAGTTATGACTTGCTAACTGTATATTGGTTATTTTATGCCAGGACTTCGGGATATGGGAACGTGGAGACAAGACCAACCAAGGGATCTCAGAGTTGAATGCCAGTTCAGTTGGAATGGCAAAGGTAATTTTCCTTTCTTGTTTATACTGCGCATGGGATAAGGAAGTCTGGTGTCCCTTTGTCACAGATAAAACTTAATGTGAGTGTGGACCATAATCAAATTAATTATTATTTTAAACCACAGGCAACATTCAGATTCTCCTGTAGAACCGTGGATATGTAGATGAAAACTTTCATAAGCTGCAGATTTGATATCCAACTGCTTTTGTGGCATGTGTTTACTTATATTATATCCCATAGGGTCGTGAAAGGACTTAAACTAAACTTATCATCTCTACCATTACAAAAACAAGCAAAAGAAGGCTTTTATTCCTTCCATTTACCAGTTGACCAAGCTTTATATCAAGGAATCATCTCTCAATCCTCTGTCCTCTTTATTTTCCTCCATCCCCCAAATCATCATCATCATCATCATCATCATCATCATCATTAGCAGCAACAGCATTACTGTTCAACTTGGCTCTACTTTTTCATCCTACCCACTCTTGTCTTCTCTGGAAACAGCAAGAAGACATACAATAAGATAGCAGGAATAGGATCAAACATATCCATTATGAGAAATATGCATGATTTAGTCTCTCTTACTAATATGCAAAGACATAGATTGATTTTAAAAACTAAAAGAAAATCCAATATATGCTGTCTATAAGAGCTCTAATATAACAAAATGATACAGAAATGTTAAAAACAGAAGGATAAGCAAAATACAGTCTGACAAACATGAAAAAGAGCTAGGGTGACTATGTGAATGTCAAGTGAAGTAGAATTCAAAGTAAAAAATATTACATAGAACAAAGAGGACAAGGGGAGTCAGAATTTCATTCTATTTTTGTTTTATTTTATTTATGTGTATATGTATGTATGTATGTATGTATGTATTTATTTTGAGACGGAGTCTCGCCTTGTTGCCCAGGCTGGAGTGCAGTGGCACGATCTCGGCTCACTGCAACCTCCACCTCCTGGGTTCAAGAGATTCTCCTGCCTCAGTCTCCCGAGTAGCTGGGACTACAGGCCACCATGCCCAGCTAATTTTTTTATTTTTATTTTTAGTAGAGACAGGCTTTTGTCATGTTGACCAGGCTAGTCTCGAACTCCTGACCTCAGGTGATCCATCTGCCTCGGCATCCCAATGTGCTGGAATTACAGGCATGAGCCACCGCGCCTGGCCTAACAATCTCATAGTGCACTGAACAACATAACCAAACATCCTTCCATGTCATTTCAGACAGACAAATTTAGTTCATTCTTTTCAGCTGCTATACAGTATTCAATAATTGCTCCATTGACAGAATTGTCTTTATTTTTTAATATTCCAGATAATGCTTTAGTGAAGATCCTTGTACATACATCCAGGTAAATTTACACAAATATTTTTATAGGAAAAATTCCTAAAAGTGGAACCCTTAAGTTAAGGGATGTATACTTTTAAATTGCCCTTCAAAAATATTTCCAGTAGTTTACATTTCCCCACCCTCATATGATGGATATATGTCATTATATACCATAGATGTCATTTTTCTTTTCTTTTTTTTTTTATCATAAGCTGTTTCTTTCAGTGAATAAAAGTGTTTGACAGAGAAATACCTTTGGAAACAAACATTGAGAACATGTTATTACAACCTGTTTCTTTTTGCACTGGTACTTATTATTACAAGTTTACATATAGAGCTTTTTTGCCATTTTTCTCAATACCTGGATATTATCAGTATTTTTGTATATTTGATTTAAAGTTTTTTCCACTTAAACTTTTTTACTTTTTATTTTGTAATCATTTCTGACTTAGAGGAAAGTTATAATAATTGTACAAAGAATTCCTATATAGTATCCTTCACTCAAGTTCCCTACTTGTTAATATTTGCTTTATCTTTTTCTCTGATTAAACAAAACACACACACACACACACAATTATTTTTTTCTGAACCAGTAGAGAGTACATTGCAGACATGAGCCCCATTACTCCTAAATATTTCAGTGTGAATTTCCTCAAGAACTCTTTTATAACCATGATACAAGCATCAAAATCAGGAAATGAACACTGGCATTATACTGCCACCTAATTGACATAACCCATTCACATTTATTTAGTTGTCCCAATAATGTGATTTATGGCAAAAAAAATCCTTTTGATCCGGGATCCAGTCTAAGATAACATATTACATTTAATCGTAATGTCTCTTTAGGCTTCTTCAGTCTGGAGTCCTTACTTGTCTTTCATGACCTTAGCATTTTTTAAGAGTATAGGCCAGTTATTTTACAGAATGATCCTTGATTTGATTTTGTGTGATATTTCCTCACGATTAGATTCAGATTATGTGCTTTTGGCAAGAATACCACAGACATGATGCTGTGTTCTTAGTTTATTATCAGGAAGCACATGATGTGAATTTGTCCCATTACTGTTGATGTTATCTTTTATTAATTCATTAAGGTGGTATCTACCAGGTTTCTCCACTGTAAATTTTCTGTTTTCCCTTTGTAATTGCTATGACTTGAATGTTTGTGGTCCCCCCTCACCAAAATTCATATTGAAACTTAATTACCAATGCACCAGTATTGAGAGGTGGAGCCTTTAAGCTGTGACTGGATCATGAGGGCTGTTCCCTCATGAATGCATTAATCCACTCATGGATTAATGGATTAGTGAGTTATCATGGGAATGGGACTGGTTGCTTTATAAGAAAAGGAAGAGACACTTGAGCTAGCACACTCAGGCCCCCTCATCATGTGATATCCCATTTCACCTCGGGACTCTGCAGAGTTTCTACCAGTCAGAGGCCCTCACCAGACAGGGCCCCTTGACCTTGGACTTATCAGCATGATGAAGGGGAGCTGGGTGCTATTCCTCAAGACAGTGGAAGAAAGACCCCAAGGCATTTCAGAGACCTTAGATGCTGCCTTTTCCATCACAGGCCCAAAGGCCTAGGAGGGCAGAATAGTTTCAGGGGACAGGCCTGGGGTGTTCTTTATGGTGTTCTTTATGCCCAGGACTGCCTTGGGACTCTACTCCCGGCACCCCTGCTTCAGTGTTTACTCAGCTCATGCCACTACTCCAAAAGGTCCAAGTGATAAACCTTGAAGGTATCCATGTGGTGTTAATTCTGCAGGTCCACAGAATGCAAGAGCTGCAGAAGCATAGCAGCTTCCACCTGGATCTCAAAGGATATATAAAACAGCTTCTGGGCCCAGGCAGAGACTTGTCACAGGGGTGGAACCATCACAGAGACCCCCCGCTAGAGCAACACTGAAGCAGAAACATGGGGTTGCAGCTTCCACAGAGAGTTCCCACTAGGGCAGGACCACCACTGGAATGCCAGAACTGTAGAGTCACTGGCAGCATGCAAGGCCTGCCTGGGAAAGCTTCAGGCACCAGACTTCAACCCACAGAAGCAGCCACCTGTACTGCACCCATCAAAGCCATAGGGGCAGGGCTGCCTGAGGCCTTAGAGACCCAATCCCAACCCGAGCATGGAGTCAAAAGAGATTATTCTTCAACTTTCAGATTTAATGTCTGCTATGCTGGGTTTAAGACTTGCTTTAAGCCTGTTATTCCTTTCTTTTTAGCTATTCCTGTCTTTTGGAATGAGAATATCTCTGTCTGTCTTAATTCCTGTACCACCATTGTATCTTGAAAGTTGATAAATTGTTTTGATTTCAGACTCACAGATGAGATTTTGGACTTTTGAGTCTTATCCTTGGTGCTGGAATGAGTTAAGACTTTGAGGCTATGGGGGTTAGAATGAATGTAGTTATATGTGAAAAGGACATGACTTTGGCGGGGGCAAGGAGTAGAATAGTAAGGCAGTAATTAATGAGTATTTTGTGCCTGGCCAACTTCTACTTACCCTATAGGTCTCAGTTTAGTTGTCATTTCTTCAGGGAAGACTTTCAAAACTGCCTTCTACCCCCAAGACTAGGTCAAGTCTGCCCCTTAATTGAGGAATTACAGATAACTAATAAATACTAGAAATAATATTCAATCTTGTTAGCAATTTAATGCATGTGAATGCAACAGATATACCATTTTTTATAACATTAGGAAAAAAATTTAAGATAATACATTGTTTGCATTAAGGAAGGTATTGTCATATACTGCTAGTGATAGCTATGTTGGTACAACTTGCAAGAAAAGCAATTTAGCATTATGCCTTAAAAATTATTCATACTCTTTTACCCAATGATTCTACTTCAGGGAATTGATGCTTACAAAATAATTCAAAATGAGTACAAAGAGCTATTTTATTAGCTTGACAGCCATTATTGCGAGCCTACCATATGCCATACTGTGTGCTAGATATTAGCGAAGACATAATCCCTGACCTCAAGGAATTTATAATTTAGCAAGAGATGTTTATCAAAGTTCTATTTCTAATAGCACAAAATTAAAGGCGACCTAAATTTCCAACAATTGGTAAATGGCTAAAATATACTTTATTATAGCCATATGAGATAATAGTATTCCAAAATAGTTTTTGTAACGTGGAAAAATACTTATCCTATATTATCAACTGTAAAAAGTAGGATACCAGATGTGATCTCAACTGTATACAAATAGACAGAAAAAACTAATAAAAAACATGTCAAAAATGTTAAAAGTGGTTGTTTTGGGTGATTTTCTTGCCCTCTCTGTACTTTACTATGTTTTCAAAATATTTTGTAAGGAGTGTGTTTTACTTTTATGATCAAAAAATATATTTAGAAAAGTAAGAAATAAATAAATTCTATTTTAAAAAACATAATATCTCATTTATATGTGGAATCTAAAGAAGTTGAACTCATAGAAGGAAGGAGTACAATGATGTTACTTAACGTATGATGCTTAACCTGATAGTGCTACAAACTCCTTACCTTTTTCTGAGACAATATGGGAGACAAAGAAAAACTCAGAATGCCCTGGGAATAAATAATGTTATTTTATTATAAATTCTGTCAGACATATTCAAAAGTGATATCATGTAGGTTGATAAGATACTGGGGTATAGGGAGAAGAAATATATATCTTTCTAATGCTAAACTTGTCCTTTCCTTTCTTGTTCCTCACAGGCAGCCCTGGAAGCATTAGATGAACTGGATCTGTTTGGTGTAAAAGGTGGGCCTCAATCCGTTATCCATGTCCTGGCTGATGAAGTACAACACTGCCAGGTAAGAGATTATGGAAAATGGAAATAGCAAATTTTATTCTTGCCCAGATTCAGATTTAAGCATGAGCTTTAGATTAAGGATAGCTGAATGAGAGAGAGTGTATCATCTGATTAATTACCATATACCAAAAATATCTTTAGCAAGCATACTGTACCAAGATAAGCCTAATATAGCATGGGCTATAAAATAGATCATAATCCTGTTCTGTAGCCCAAGGTTATAAAGGGATCCCACCATACTACATGAAATTATCCACCACTGTCATATCAAAAGGATATGGTCTCTCTTTCTGAGTATCTCCTTTTCTAAATATATAAAGAAAACAAGAGATGATAGATTTTTAGTATTCTTGTTAGTGTTTCTGAAACATTCTCTTGTCCCTGGTTGGCTCTAAGCTTAGATATTTGGAGATTAGACTTTAAGTGGCAAATATGTATTTTCAATTTTGTTTAGGATTACTCTCCATATGGAAAGATTAAGGCTTTTCTCATTGGCATGAAGAATTTTCTCCTTTTCTTTAAACCCTGATTAGATACCATAGGGTCCTATTGAATATAAACTCATCTCCAATTTTAAAAACATAAAATTTCCCAGAGAAAAAAAATATGTCAGAAGTAGAGGAGCTGAGCCTTCCCTATCCTGCTTCTCAGCAGCTATGTTTTCTCTTGACTTTATTCTTAAGTAGTTGCTAATGGAGCAACAGCACTGTGGGTGGTATAATAATGTTAGAATATTCCTTATCCATGAGTAACTGGTTAAGAATCAGGATAGGGAAGTATTGAGAGCAGAATTAAGACAAGGGGTGATTTACAGAAATTGCTGGTTTTCTAAGTTCTAACTATTGAGTAATGTCTAGATTTTCTTGTGAATGGTCCTCTTCTACATAAATCTTTTGAAACTAAAGCTATTAGTTTTATAATGCCAAGGTATTTAATAACCTACTTAAAATAGATAAAGAATATTCTGTTCTATTCTGTCAAACATATTCAAAAGTGATATCATGTGTGTTGATAAGATATTGGGGTAAAGGGAGAAGAAATACATCCTTTTATATAAACTTAACTACTTTTCTCTTAGTCTATCCTGAATTCACTACTGCCCCGTGCTTCAACATCAAAAGAGGTTGATGCTAGTCTACTCTCAGTGGTTTCTTTCCCTGCCTTTGCAGTAGAGGATAGCCAGTTGGTAGAGCTCACGAAACAGGAAATCATCACCAAGCTTCAGGTATGTCCATATGTGCCTTTGTTTTATTTAAGGCTGTGACTTTAAGGGTAAATTGTGCCTTTGAGGGCCTTAAGTATGACCTGTGACTGTGATTTCAAGAAACCTTTAAGTTTTCTGAGTTGTCTTTACAGTTTCTTTTAAAAGTGTTAAAGCTTCTACAGCCATTGCTGATAGTAATGCAGGGTGGCACACCCACTTTAGAAAACAGTTTGGCAGTTTCTTATAAATTTAGTCATATACTCTCCCTATAACCCAACTATGTCATCCTAGAAATCTACCCTACAGAAATGAAAACTTACGCTCACGAAAAAATCTGCACACAAATGTTTACAGCAGCTTTATTCATAATTGCCAAAAACTGGAAAAAACCTTCAACAGAGGAAGGGATAAACAAATTACACTATATGCATGCAGTAGAATACTGCTCAACAATAAAAAAATACAAGGTACCAACTTGATCAGATTTAATCATGGTGTATAATCTTTTCGATATGCTATCGGATTTGTTTTGATAATATTTTGTTGAGGATTTTTGCATCTGTGTTCATCAGGGATATTGGCCCATGGGTTTTCTGTTCTTGTTGTGTCCTCGTCAGTTTTGATTTCAGGGTACTGCTGGCCTTGTAGTGAGTTTGGAAGAAGTCCCTCCCCTTCAATTTATTGGAGTAGTTTGGTTTTAGCTCTTTAAAAGTTTGGTAGAACTCAGCAATAAAGCCATCCATTCCTGGACTTTTCTTCATTGGAGTACATTTTATTACTGATTCAATCCCATTACTTGTTATTCGTCTTTTCAGGTTTTCTGTTTCTTCTTGGTTCAATCTTGTTTGGGTGTATGTGTCCAGAAATGTACCTGTTTTCTCTAGGGCTTCCAATTTCTTGGCACATACTTATGGGGTATCGGTTATAATGTCTCTTTTTTATTTCTGATTTTATTTACTTGGGTCTTTTATTCTTAGTCTGGCTAATGGTTTGCCAATTTTGTTTATTTAAAAGACTTTTCATTTTGTTGATCTTTTGTATTTTTTGGCCTTGATTTCACTTGTTTCTGTTTTGGTCTTTGTTATTTCTTTCCTTCTATTAATTTGGGGTTCTGTTTGTTCTTTTCTAATTCCTTGAGGTGCATCATTAGGTTGTTTATGTCAAATCTTTTTTTTTTTTTTTTGAGACGGAGTCTCGCTGTCGCCCAGGCTGGAGTGCAGTGGCACGATCTCGGCTCACTGCAAGCTACGCATCCCAGGTTTACGCCACTCTCCTGCCTCAGCCTCCTGAGTAGCTGGGACTACAGGCGCCCACCACCTCGCCCGGCTAGTTTTTTGTATTTTTTAGTAGAGACGGGGTTTCACCGTGTTAGAGAGGATGGTATCGATCTCCTGACCTCGTGATCCGCCCGTCTCGGCCTCCCAAAGTGCTGGGATTACAGGCTTGAGCCACCGCGCCCAGCCTTATGTCAAATCTTTCTACTATTTTGATGTAGGCATTGATTGCCATAAACTTCCTTCTTAGTACTGCTTTTGCTGTATCCCATAGGTTTTGGGATGTTATGTTTCCATTTTTGTTTATTTTAAGAAATTTTAAAGTTTTTTTCTTAATTTCTTCATTGAGGAGCATGTTTAATTTCTATGTATCTGTACAGTTTCAAAAGTTTCTCTTGTTATTGATTTTTAGTTTTCATTGCAGTCAGAAAAGAAAATTGATAATGATTTCAATTTTTAAAAGTTTGTTGAGACATGTTTTATCGCCTAATATATAATCAGTCCTGGAGAATGTTCCATGTGCTGATGTGTTTTCTGTACCTGTTGGATGAAATGCTCTGTAAATGTCTGTTAGGTCCATTTGGTCTATAATGCAGTTTAAATCTAGTATTTCTTTGTTGATTTTCTGTATAAATGATCTATCTAATGCTAAGAGTAGAATGTTGAAGTCTCCTACTATTATTGTACTGGAGTCTAACTCTCCTTTTAGATCTAATAATATTTGGTTCATATATCTGGATGCTCCAATGTTAGGTGCATATATATTTACAATTATTATAACCTCTTGCTGAATTGATCCTTTTATTATTATATAATGACATTCTTTGTCTCTTTTTACTGTTTTTAACTTAAAACCTATTTTATCTGATATAAGTATAGCTACTCCTGCTTGATTTTGGTTTGTATTTGCGTGGAACATCTTTTTCCATTCCTTCCAATTTAGTCTGTGTGTGTCTTTACAGGTGAAGTGACTTTCTTGTAGGCATCATGAGTCTTGTTTTTCTTATCCATTCAGCCAATCTACGTCTAAATTGAGAAATTTAATCTATTTACATTCAAGGTTATTATTGATAAATGAGGACTTTCTCCTGTTATTTTGTTAATTGTTTTCTGGTTGTTTTGTATATCCTTTGTTCCTTTCTTCCTCTCTTATTGTTTATCTTTACAGTTTGGCGATTTTCTGTAGTGTAAGGCTTGATTCCTTTCTCTTTCTCTTTCTCCTTTCTATATGTGCTGTACTAGTGAGTTTTATACTTTTGCGTGTTTTCATGATGATAGTTATGATACTTTCACTTCCAGTTGTAGGACTCCCTTAGGCATTTCTCGTAAGGTTTATCTAATTCTGGGTATAGTGTTCTTGCCTGACAGGTTTTTTTTTTTTTTCCCCAGCACTTAGAATATGTCATCTCATTCTCTTCCAGCCTGTGAGATTACTACTGAGAAATCTGTTGTTAGTCTAATGAAGCTTCCCTTATACGTAACCTTATGCTTTTCTCTTGCTGTTTTTAAAATTTTCTCTTCATCTTTGACTTTTGACATTTTGACTATAATGTACCTTTAAGAGAACATTTTTTGGTTTGAATCTATTTGGGAACCTTTGAGTTTCCTGGATCTGGATATCCATATTTTTCCCAAGAATTGGGAATTTTTCAGCTATTATTTCATCAAATAGGTTTTCTGCACATTTTCTCATCTCTTGTCTTTCTAAAACTTCCATAATGTGATTATGCATTTGCTTTATGGTGTTCTGCAAGTACTATAGGCTTGTTTCATTCTTGGTTTTTTTTCTGTATGCCTGGTTTATTTCAAAAGATATGCCTCCAAGTTCAGAAATTCTTCTGCTTGATCTCATCTGTTGAAGCTCTCGATTGTGTTTTTTATTTCATTAATTGAATTCTTCTGCATTAAAATTTGTTTTTTAAATAATATCTCTGTTGAACTTCTCATCAGATCATGAATTGTTTTCCTGATTATCTATCTTTATCCTTTTATGTCTTGCTGGGTTTCCTTAAGATCATAATTTTGAGTTTCTTTTATAGCATTTCATAAATTTCCTTTTCTTTGAGATCTGTTACTAGATAATTATTATGTCCCTTTGGAGGTATCATGTTTCTTGCCTTTTCATGTTTCTTGTGTCCCTGCATTGATATATGCACATCTGGTGGAGCAGGTACCTCTTCGAATTTATGGAGCAGCTTTGACAGGGAAAGATTTTTTTCTGGAGATGGGTCCTAAGTTGTTGGTTTGGGTAGGGTACACTGGCTTTGGTTCTAGGTGGACACAGTTATTATAGTCTCTGCAGTTTCTTGAGCTGTAATCCACATAATTGATGTTTGTGAGTACCTCGATGGCCTAGGCTGCAGGAGTTTATGAGTGTAGTGGGTAGTTTTGCTGGGGGATGGGCTCCTGAACAGACTGATTCCCAGGCCTGGGGTGTACACATGCATGAGGAGACAGGGCTGCCAGGCTCTTTTTCTAGCCAAGGTCATAGGTACATGGCAGGTCAGGTGGTTCAGGTACTGGTTTGCCCACCAGGGGCAGGGCTGCTGAGTTCCTTGGGGATGTGGGATTGGGAACTGGCTTGCCAGGGGTGGGGCCACTGGGCTGTTTCTCTGATCAGGGACATGGGTCCGTCAGGCTGTTTGTTTCGTCTGTTCCAGGGTTGGCTTTCTACTGTGCAGGACCAGAGTCATGGCCATTCCTGGGGCCAGGCTTCAAGCAGCTGAGGTCATGGCACTGCAGCCACCTGTGTGGGGTTGGTGAAATGATGGCAAGGAGTCAAGGTTGGAGAGGCACAATGGCTACTGGCCCCCAGAGTAGGGGGGGCCAACTACTGCATTACTGCAGTAGCTCCAGTTTCAAGATGGCACTGTGCTGCAGCAGCTTTGGTCATGAGAAATAGGAAGTGCACAACATGTACTTGCACTCTGGAGTAATGCAGCTGTGTGAATTCTAGGCAGCTCCCCAAACTGGGCTCAGAACTTGGGAGGACGGTAGGATTCTCCTATAGTAAGGACTGCAGGTGTCTGGGCTGGCAATGACAGATGGTGGGAGCCTTTTGCTTACCTTTTCTCTGCAAGGGGAAGTCCCTCCTGTCTCTGAGCCAATCCTAATAGGGGAGATGGGGCAGCAGAGCCAGGATGCCTCACTCCCCTCTCTATGCTGCCATCCTGAGCTTTTCCACTTCACAGGGTTCTTGCCAGTCACTTGCTGTACCACAGTGCTCTCCCTCAGACACTCCACTTGAATTTTAGTTGTCTATTAGTTGTTTTGGTCCTTTTTTATGGGGAAGACAGGCATCAGGCACCTCTAGTCGGCCCTCGTGCTCTATGTTGATTCTTTTTTTTTTTTTTTTTTTTTGTCAGTACATTCCAAACATGTATAACTAATGAACATGGCCTAGGACTTTTTTTTATTGGTATTCACTTCAGTAACTTGAATCCACAGATATAAGCAGTATATAACCAGAAAGTTACAAGTAAACACAGATTATACATGCAAATTTCTGTTCACAAAAGTCACATGTGCAAGGTACATGAATTAGAAGCGTGCATCTAGGATTATGGCCAAACTGTTTTTAAGATGCAGAAATGTAAATTTGCATCTTGAAAATATGAAGAGGTGATCTACACACTTCAGAAATCAAATGTTGCTTACACCAGAGATGTACGACAATTATGGGATTCAAGTGACAAGCAATAAGATCTCAAAAATTAGTACTGGTCAAAGAGAATAGGAATATTTTTACATTTCACCGAAAATATATTGACTACTAGAATATGAAATCTAGCAGGTACTCAGGGAAAAAATTACAAAATCTAAAGCCAATTACTTAATATTTCTTATTACCTAAACAACAGCATGACAGCATGACATTAACAGAAAACTGCACCTGCATTTGAATTGCCAATCTCATTTTAATGAAGTTCTCCAAAAATGAAATGCAACCAAAAAAAGGTCAAACTCCAAATGAAAAGTTTGCAAGGCTCAGGTTAAAACATGGAATGTTTCTGATGAAAGTAATAAAAATACTATTGGTTTTGTTCTTTATTAAATGGAATCAAATATTGACATTTCTTTGCAGCTTGGAACTACTAAATTTCATTTTCCCAAATGGTTCTACATTTTTTTCTTAGTGGTGCAAGTTGTCTTAAGTAGCTTACGAAGTCAATCTCTACAAATTACTTCTACAAAAGAAAAACTATTCATTAATCGTATGTATTTTTTTGCTGTAACACTTAACACATGACAGACATTATTTCTCCACCAAAACAAAAGAGTACAGTAGTTTTCTTCTGTCAGTATTGTATTTTAAAAAGGTTAACATTAAACACAAAGAACCATTATTTTCTTTGAAATCCTTAAATCTTCTTGCACATCTTAAATTTCCTCTTCTGTCTGCATTCTTCTGCCAATTTATTCAGAAATTTATTTAATTTCTCATAATGAGGAAGGCTGCTGCAATGAGTATTCTTTGCAACTTCTTCATTTGCATAAAAGAGTGAACACAGCTTACGGTAAAACCCTGTTTTAGGTTCACATAGTCTATACCAACAGGAACATTGGGCTGATATGGTCCAATTCTATACTCATCTGGGATTGTATAGTCCTCCTTGTTCTCATCACTTTGGCCATCTGCATTTTCACTTATGTTGATTCTTAAATGCATTTTACTACGAGAAAAAAAGACAAACCCCAAAGACTACATACTGCCTGATTCCATTTACATGACACTTTAGAAAAGGCAAAACTATAGGGAGGAAAACAGATCAGTAGTTGCCAGAAGTTGGGAGGACAGATTGTCTATAGAGATACAGCACTAGAGAATTTTGAGGGCGATGGAATGGTTCTCTATGGACTTATGCTAGTGGACACCTGACTATATGTTTGTCAAAAGCCAAGGAATTGTATGCCACAGGAAGTAAATTTAAAGAATCAACCAGGGCGTGTCAAGAAAGATGGAATTCAGACTGAAAAATGAGTCTAATTACATTACAGATGAATCAGGTAACCATACTAAAGGGTATGGAAAGGAAAGGAGCTGACCTAAGTCTTGGAAAACAGTGTTTTGACTAGATACTGCAAGCCTAACCTAAAGACAAAAATAACTGTATACACACACTGTACTCCAGTTCAGGGGTTAGCAAGTTACAGCCTGTGGGCTGGCCATCTGTTTTGATAAATAGAGTTTTATTGGAACACAACCATGGTGTATTTACTTATTGTCCATGGCTGCTTTCAAGGTACAACAGCAGATCTGAGTAATTGCAACAGAGGCTGTATAGTCTGCACAATCTAAAATATTCACTGGTCCTCTATGAAAAAGTTTGCCAACCCCTGCTCTAGTTGATAAATTTGTTTCTCAAAGGGGTACTGGTTGGCAATTCTGAAACTACTTTATCTGTACAGTAAGGTTGACCAAATAAGTAAATATGTAGTAGATATAGTGGATAACGAGACCTAGGTTTCTCGCTGTTACACACAGGGAATGGGAAAAGCCTAGAATGAACCTTCTGATGTCGGATTAGAGAAGGTAGTGTCAGTATGAAGTGTGTGTGTGTGTGTGTGTGTGTGTGTGTGTGTGTGTGTGTGTGTGTGTGTTTAATATAGGGATGTGTGTCTTCCTATATGTGTTTCCTAACTTTTTCCACTGAGAGGGCCCAGAGGCAATGAGTACACCTAGTGTCCAAATTTTGGTTTCTAAATGTCATTCTCAATGAAAGGACTCAGGGCTCCTTGGAGAAGTGGTTGATTTGACTGGGGCAGGGAGGATACAGGAGGAGCCTGGAGTATCATACGGTTCTAGAAAATAAAGTGGTACTCAGAAAAGTATGGAACATGTCAAAGGGACACAGGAACCAACGGAAAAGTTCTTCTAATGGCCAAAGCAGAAAAAAATTGAACAACAAAAGAACTATCATAGTATTGGATTATAACCCAGAGAATAAATGAAATATCCATAAGTCCATTTTTCAGTTATTTCAGTTAAATAAATAACTGAAAAATGAATATATAGGAAAGAAGACAAATCTCCTTAATGGGAGAATGTCAGTTAATAAATGCTAAAGGAATAAAGGAAATACAAAATTGCCATTAGACAAACACTAGAGTAATAATTATTTCAGGAGAGATCAACTGATGAATGCTAAAATCAGTAGACAAAAGCTTAAGCAGAAAGAGGACATTCAAATAGTCTCACAGTATCTCCCCCAAAATATTTAATAGTTACAAATGGAAAATTACAGTGGAGAAATTCAGCAGACACCACTTTAACCAAGTGATCAGGGTTAACATCACCAGTAATAGGATATATTGACATCATGTACTCTCTCATACAATGCACTGAGAAGGGCACATCACCTCTGTGGTATCCTTCCCAATATGCATAACCTTAATCTGATCATGAGAAAACATCAAACAAAACCAAATCGAGGGACATTCTACAAAATAACTGATGAACACTCTTCAAAAGTGTCAAGGTCATTAAAAACAAGGAAGGACTGAGGAAGTGTCATAGATTGGAGGACACTAAGGAGACATGATAACTGAATGCAATATGGGGTCCTGAATTGGGTCCTAGAACAGAAAAAAGGACAACTGATGAAATCCAAATAAGTTATGTGCTTTGGTTAATAGTATCGTGCCAAAGTTAATTTAAAAAAAATTTTTTTTTGACACAAAGTCTCACTCTGTCACCCAGACTGGAGTATAGTGGCACGATCTCGGCTCACTGCAACCTCTGCCTTCCAGGTTCAAGTGAGTCTCCCACCTCAGTCTCTTGAATAACAGGGACTACAGTCACGTGCCACCACGCCTGGCTAATTTTTAAATTTTTTTGTAAAGATAGGGTTTCACGACGTTGGCCAGGCTGGTCTCAAACTCCTGACCTCAGGTGCCACCCGCCTCAGCCTCCAAAAGTGTTGGGGTTACAGGCATGAGCCACCACACCTAGCCACCAAGGTTAATTTTTCAGTTTTGGCAAATTTCTATGGTTATATAAGATGTGAATATAACAGAATGGTGGTTGATAGGAATACTGGGATTCTCTGTACTGTTTTTGCAACTCTTCTGTAAATCTAAAATTGTCTCAAAATTTAAAAAATATGTGTTTTTTAAAAAAGCTTATGGAGTCTTATGAGCTGTATGTGTCTTATGAATGGGACCACATAGATTAGTAATTAGGCTGTCACAGACTTACCCTAGGTGGATAGCCATAGAGAAGATACTGTTAGGAACACTGCTTTAGTGAAGAGCCTGTCATTTTGCCTTCACTTGAAATCACACTGCTGAAATCTGTTTCTGCTGCTGGATTGATTTCAGGTTTTTTGGTTTTAAGCATTGTGTCTTTATCGGTGATAGGTTGGTGGTACATAGAGATGTTACAAGGATGTATTTCTGATTAATTACATGGCCGTACCAGTGTACAAGCTGCTGATCCTTTTTCTTTGCATTCCCAGGGTCGTTATGGTTGCTGTCGCTTTCTGCGAGATGGATATAAAACTCCTAAAGAGGTAGGTTTCTTTTCTCCAAAATGAACCCAAGGTAGAAAGGCCACTTCTACCTGCAGCCTCATTCAGAGAAAACATTTACCTCACCGATGGTACTTATAGAGATCACTAAGTAGTATTATAATAACTGATGTTTGCTATATTTGTTGAACTTGGCTTAGCTGCCAAGTTCTCAATTTGTAGGCCTTTCTGGATTAAGTAAAATAGAGGAAGGTGTAGTCCTTCTACCTCTTGTGTTGGTTAGTTTCAAGAAAGAACTACTGATACATGATAAAATCAGTGGATGAAAACTTATGCAGAAATGGTATTTGCATGGTCTCAAAGTGTCTCTCCCAAAATATTTAACAATTACAAAGGGAAAAATCTTTCCATCAGGAGATCTTTCTGGCCCCACATTCCACCTCTTGTAGTTGGTTAGTTCTAAACAGTGCTAGATTTTGAAAAGGTAAGTTTCTTTTATTCAACGAGTCAAAAGTTCATCTTGGAAATATAAATGAGAAAAATTCAGGATTATTAAAGGGATTGAACAGTCAATATGAATCACTTTCACTGGTAATGGAAACATTGTTTAAAGCTTAGATTTGATGGTTGAGAGACATTATGGATTTTTAAAAATCATCGAGCTCAAACTCTTCTGGTCTACTTCCTCTCTTCCACTTTATTTTTTAGCCTTGAATTTGACTTCTTCCCCTATTAGTGTACTAAACTTATATGTTCTGAAACATCATCATAAGCTCTTAAATGACCAATCCAATAGCCTTCTCTGAATCCTTATTCTCCTTGACTTCTCTATAGTACCTCACTTTTTACCTAGTCCTAAATTCTCTTGAAATTCTTTTCCTGTTTTAATTTTCCCACTACACTATCCTGATTCTTCTCTTTCTGTTATTCCCTTGCCCCACTCTGAGGGTTTACCAAGATTCCATTCTTAAGCAGTTTGCTCATTTTATTTAGTACTATTTCACAAAGCTCAGCTGTAACTTGTACTTCATAATCACCTCTATGAAGATGATTCCCAAACCCTCATCTCTAGTTGCTCTTCTAAACATTTCTATTTGTATGTCCTACTACTACATAAAACTTAACAAATATAAAACCAAACTCAACTTTATTGCAAACCAATCTTATTTCTTCATACACCCTCTTGTGATATCATTGCTATCCCAATTCCACTAGTTAGAAGTCGCATCATAGAGTACTTGCTAAGGGAAGGGAGTATGCACATGCTCTGCCTTCCTGAACTCCTCTAAAACAATCAGTAATGAAAGCCCATGTTATAATACCTCTGAACTAAAGATATACATCTAACCTCTGAGTGATGACAGACTTTATTGTGTTTTTACTAGGATCCCAATCGTCTGTACTATGAACCAGCTGAGCTGAAGCTATTTGAAAACATTGAGTGTGAATGGCCATTGTTCTGGACATACTTTATTCTTGATGGGGTCTTCAGTGGCAATGCAGAACAGGTAATAAGCTAGGGAAAGAGTTTTCAGCTGGATGTTCTTGTTATATCTTCTTACAGCTAATAGTATACCAACCCTGTGTCCAGATGGAAGTCTTCCTAATAGAGGAGAGACAGTTGTTCCCTACAGGCTACTAGCTGAGGGCACTAAGAGTTAAAAGACCTGGATTATTTTTTTCTTCTTTTTTTTTTTTTGAGACAGAGTTTCGCTCTGTCGCCCAGGCTGGAGTGCAGTGGCACGATCTCAGCAAGCTCCGCCTCCCGGGTTCACGCCATTCTCCTGCCTCAGCCTCCCAAGTAGCTGGGACTACAGGCGCCCGCCACCTCGCCCGGCTAGTTTTTTGTATTTTTTAGTAGAGACGGGGTTTCACCATGTTAGCCAGGATGGTCTCGATCTCCTGACCTCGTGATCCGCCCGTCTCAGCCTCCCAAAGTGCTGGGATTACAGGCTTGAGCCACTGCGCCCGGCCTTTTTCTTCTTTTTTAAAAAAATTTGGTTTCACTCCTGACCATTTAGTGCCCAACTATTGTCATTGACTTCTTCAGTTTCTCTGTACATAATGAAAATAGTTTTTCACCATTCATTAAAGAATATATTCCTAAAAGTCTTTGAATTTCACAGATAAAGACATACTGTAAATGCAACGTACAGTCAGTTCTGCTATAATGATACATATGCAATCTTTTTGTTGTTGTTGTTTTTGAGACAGGGTCTCTCACTCTGTTGCCCAGACTGTAGTGTAGTGGCGTGATCATGGCTCACTGCAGCTTCGATCTCCTGGGCTCAAGCAGTCCTCCCATCTCAGCCCCCTGAGTCACTTGGACTATAGGCACCTGCCACCACATTCAGCTATGTTTGTTTGTTTGTTTGTTTGTTGTAGAGACGGGCCTCGCTTTGTTGCCCAGGCTGGTCTCAAACTCCTGGGCTCAAGCTATCCCTCCTGCCTCAGCCTCTCAAAGTGCTGGGATTACAGGCATGAGCCACCACACCCAGACCATATGCATTCTTTAAAAATCACCATGCTATGCATATTTAAGAAATAAAAACTACAGGGCTTGTGAGAAAATGGGGTAAGGAGTGCAGCACATAAAATGTAACACATACAAAATGATAGGAACCTAATAAAAATAATAGTATCATGGCTTTATACATGGTAAATAGTAAAGAAATACCTAAATACCACAATAGTTACGGTACTTTCACCTTAAAAAAGACCCAAAGTTTGCTTGTGCAAGTGTGTACGCAAGTTCTCACCAGCTCACCCACCTAGCTCTCATGCCCACTACAGAATGTGCAAGAGGAAGAGAACAAAAGTGGGATTAAAAAGAGTGAGAGAAAACAGAGAAAAAGAGCATAAAACAGAGGGGAAAATTTTTTTTAAAGGCTGAGAGGAAAGAGGTAGAAAACTGAAGAGAGGGGAAAGCATGTGGCTGCATATCCAGGGTGGCCATCAGAGGACTGCAGCTTGTAAGTTCAGTAGTGGCGAAAGGAGTGTTACCTGAAATTGGACAGAAAGGAGTAACAACATATGTGAATGGGTACAGTTCATTGTTCTCCTGAGATGTATGCATGTGTGTTTTGTGTATTCTTACATGGTCCAGTTCAGCTGAGTACATTCTCAGTATGAAATTGTGCATAACCAAACATGAAATTCATGTTATACTCAAATTTTCCCCCAATATATGGGAAGCATTGGAACAAGTTTGTTTACAAAGTATTATAGCAGAACTGACTATATTATTTTTTCCATCATAAATTACAGTTTTGGTTTTTTGTTTTTTGTTTTGTTTTTTTACATTTTATATATTGCTAAGCTTTAGCAAATGGTTAAGCACAGAACATAAACTTGACCATAATAGAACCTAATTTGGCAGGTAAAAATGCAGTTTTAAGACAATACATCCTCAAATCTAGAAGCTATACTTAAGAAATACATAGTGGAACGAGACAGGCCTTTGGAAGCAGACTGCCATGGCTACACCCTGGACTCAACTGTGTACTTGCTCTGATCTTCCACAAATTTACAACCTCTTTGAGACAATTTCCCTGTAAAAAGGCCTTAATTACACATAGTTCCTAGGATAGTTTTTAAAGTTAAATGCATTAAAGTATGCAAAACTCCTAGCATAATATTTGGCCTATAACGAGCATTTAGTAAATACCCTTTCCTTTCTATTTTACTGGGTGAATTAGCTTCTTTGCAATGTGACCTTCTTTGGCTACAGTCTTCTCCTGGGTCCCCAAAGGGACTCTCTATAAGTCTTTTTTTTCCTGCCTTTCTTTTATCTGCAGGTTCAAGAGTATAGAGAGGCTCTTGAAGCAGTCCTCATCAAGGGCAAAAATGGAGTCCCACTTCTGCCAGAGCTGTACAGTGTTCCTCCTGACAGGGTGAGTCAGACAGTGCCGTAACATATAGCTGATAGAGAAGAGGGGCAGTACCTTGATAAGACTACCTCATTTGAGTCAAATAATTTTTAATCTTATTTTATTGTTCTGAAAGCTTGTCTTTAGGTATAGGACAACATAAGTATGATTTTATTCCTTTAAAAATAAAAATTTTGAAACAGTCTCAATGATGGTACTGTTGCACAGTGAGACAAGGACAAGACCAAACCTAAATCTTGAGAATGATGTAGAGATCACTAGTAAAAACTAGGATGATGTTCTGCGTGGACTTTCAAGATTTGGTATTCTCTGCTTTTAGGCCAGGAATCCAGGACTGTTTTAATAGGTCAGGCTTGGAAAATGAATATGTCTTGTTTTCAGACTGTCATTTCCCCAAAATGCCAGTCGGGTGTAACATTGTTCCTCTTCTCCACTGCAAAAGAGCATTAGACATGGGAGAGAATAGTCTTCCATTCCGGTGAGAATGAGTAGAATAAGCTCCCAGCAACATCAGCAGCACCACCTGAGAGCTTGTTAGAAATAGATTTCAGGCCCTACCTCATCCCCACTCAATCAGAATCTGCATTTTAACAAGATCCTCAGGTTATCTGTATGCACATCACAGTTGAGGAGCACTGCCCTAGATTATAGTAATAGTGCTTCACTTTTCAGTGCATTGCATATGTAGCTATATAGGGTATAAATTACAATCCAGTCTGCCTTTTTATTGTCCAGTATCTTAAACCTTCTATTATTCCTCATCTGGCCTCTTCATCTTTTCTTTTAGGTCGATGAAGAATATCAGAATCCTCACACTGTGGACCGAGTCCCCATGGGGAAATTACCTCACATGTGGGGTCAGTCTCTATATATTTTAGGAAGCTTGATGGCAGAGGTAAGAGGAATCTTCAAGGCTGTCCCACTTATTTCTGCCTTAAGTCACCATAATAATCAGATTTTTAAGTAGCTCATTAAATCTGAAGGATGTCTTCTGCCTTTTGCACTTTGCGTTAATTATAGTTTTCCTCCAGATTTTCAGAGTAGGGAGCATAGCCAACCCTCACTAAAAGCTCTTGCTCCCTGGCAACCATGTCCCTCATGCTGCCCAGGACTCCCTACTTTGGCACTGTATTTGGAGCTGCTCAGGCCCCAGATCTATCCCTTTCAAAACTCCCCTCAGTGCCCTGCCTGGTGACTAACAGATGCATTTGTGCTTAGCTAGTTAATTACTGATAATGGATTAAGTGCTAATGTTTCCAAGCAACATAATGCTTCATTCCTTAACTGAATTAACTGATATTTTTAGGTGCCATGATAAGTGATTAGGAACATCGTGGCTTTTTTTTGTTTGCTTGGGTTTTTACCTTTGTTTGTTTTTTGTTAAGGGGCTCTCTAAATGCTCCTTATATCAGATTCTGTTGAGATTGCCCTTAATGAGGCATTTGGGAGTTTCTGACTTTGTGTCCACCTTCTTTGTGACATTTTGAGCCTGCACAGAGGCATTCTGTTTCTCAGAAGATTTTCATATCATCTGGCAAGTCTACTTCCCCACTCTATGTTATTTTGATAAGATATAACCCAGGCTCCTAGAGGATCAAGAGTGGGACTTAACTATCCTATCTGAGATAGACTCTTTGGCCTGTTTATGTATAACCACTGATTTTTGCAGCTGTTTTGTTCATTTTTCTTGTGTGTCTGTGACCATGGCTGTTTGATTACTCTTAGTCGACATTACTAAATGAATCCAGCAAAAGTGGGCAGAATGGTTTGTTTAAATAATCCTTACCTGGAAACTTTGTCATTCAATTAAAATAAAATAAATGCATTGATAAAAAGAATGCCACAGTGATTGGTATTCTTTTTTTTTTCTTTTTTAAAATTTATTTTAATTTATTTTATTTTTTGAGACGAAGTTTCACTCTTGTTGCCCAAGCTGGAGCGCAATGGCGCGATCTTGGCTCACCACAACCTCCGCCTCCCAGGTTCAAATGGTTCTCCTGCCTTGGCCTCCCGAGTAGCTGGGATTACATGCATGCACCACCATGCCTGGCTAATTTTGTATTTTTAATAGAGATGGGATTTCTCCATGTTGGTCAGGCTGGTCTCGAACGTCCAACCTCAGGTGATCCGCCCACCTCAGCCTCCCAAAGTGCTGGGATTATAGGCATGAGCCACCGCGCCCGGCCAGTGATTTGTATTCTTGAGGAAAAAATAGGCAAGTTCATCCCATTTCATAAAGGGCAGAAACTCAAGTCAAAAGATTTCTGATGTACGGAAGGCATAGCAGATACATGAACAAATGAGAATACAGCAGGACTAATGGCTTAAATTACTGATAAGCTTTGTGATCTAATCGTCTAATCATACGTATATCCAGAGAAGATAGAGGAATAACCAGAAAACATTCTGTTTATTTATAATTTATACCCAGCTGAGTGCAGTGGCTCATGCTTATAACCCCACCACTTTGGGAGGCCAAAGTGGGAGGTTTGCTTGAGTCCAAGAGTTTGAGACCAGCCTGGGCAACATAAGTGAGGCCTTGTCTCCGTGAATAAACTAATTAGCCAGGCGTGGTGGCACACACCTGTAGTCCTAGCTACTTGGGAGGCTGAAGTGGGAGGATTACGTGAACCCAGGCGGTCATAACTGCAGTGAGCCATGATTGCACCACTGCACTCCAGCTTGAGTGACAGAGAAAGACCCTGTCTCAAAAAAAAAAAAAAAATTATACCATACATATTTATACCCTACCTAAAAAAGGATTTGTGGTAGCCAATAGAAATTAACTCTAGATAAAATGAATTTTGGTGTGAATCTGGGAGTTCAAACATTTTCATACAGTGAAGGTATTTGTTTCCTTTCTACACCTGTCTCTTGAATGTTATGGTGCAAGGTTATGGGCATAGGGATGTTGTTTTCCCTCAAATATTAGCTTCTCTTTTGAGACTTAATAATCTGTCTTTTTATGGTTTTTCTTTAGGGATTTTTAGCCCCTGGAGAAATTGATCCCCTGAATCGCAGGTTTTCTACTGTACCAAAGCCAGATGTTGTGGTTCAAGGTATGTATTCTTACTCCCAGTGGAAGAAACTTACATATTAAAGGTCTGGTTAGGGGTAGAGATCTTTAGGCTAGTAAATTATGACTTTATTCTATATCTTACACTTTATTAGGATTCAAAAAGTATATAATGAACTTGATACAGTTTGGTTTCAAAATGCTGGTAATCTTAATAATAAACAAATGAATGACGTGCTATGTCAGGGGACTCCAAAATATTATTTGACACTCTTAACCACTCCTTATGTCTGGAAATTATTTTCTGTTCATTGTCATAACATTTTAGCCTCCTGGTTATCTCTGCTTTTTCTCTGACCACTCCTTCTGTGCTATTTCTACTATACTTCTTTCTTTATGTATCCTTCTAATGGTTCTGCACTAGTTTTTTTTTTTTTTTTTTTTTTTTTTGAGATGGAGTCTCGCTCTGTCACCCAGGCTGGAATGCAATGGCACAATCTCGGCTCACTGCAACCTCCACCTCCTGGGTTCAAGCAATTCTCCTGCCTCAGCTTCCTGAGTATCTGGGATCACAGTCGTGTACCACCACCCCCAGCTAATTTTTGTATTTTTAGTAGAAACGGGATTTCACCATGTTGGTCAGGCTGGTCTTGAACTCCTGACCTCGTGATCTGCCTGCCTCGGCCTCCCAAAGTGCTGGGATTACAGGCGTGCACCACCGTGCCCAGCTGCACTTAATCTTATACTCTTGTCTTTCTGTATTTATACTCTGTATTAGTTAGCTAAGCCTGCCTCCTTCATCGTAAATTTGCTTCCATGGCCCCAACTATTACCTCTTTGGAGAATACTCCAAACCTTTGTTTTTATTCCTAACAATCTACTTAAATTTGGGACATCTACTTTCTGCAAAACACTAGGCTGAGTTCTATAAACATGTTAAGAATTCTAGTCCCAATATCTATAAAACCTCTCTACCATTTACACTTCAAACACAAAACTGACCTCTTTTGTCTCCATCCCAACCTTTTCCTCTCCTAAGAAATGCAAATCCTTCTACCTTTCTTATTTCTCTCAATGATATCACCATTATTCTAGTCTCTTAGAGTAGAAGACTTGAGGTAATTTTTTACTCTCACATCACAATCCAATGTGGTGTTGTGAAACTCCTTTGAAATGTCTCCAATCACTTGACTTTGGGGTTGGCTCTATATGGAAAATAATCTCGTGCGTTTTCTAAATTTTCTTATACTTGGCATCCCATGTGGTCATACAGGTAGTTCTTGCTTAACAACGTATATAGCAAACATTATATAAAAGTCATTACTCTCCCTTCCCATGAGAGATCTTGTTCTCCTTTGAGGTTTATTCCACCTGTCTGTGTTGATCTCCTGGTTGCTCTAATTCATTCTTTGAAGACTTTGAGGCTTGGCTACAGCCTTCCTCTTCCTCTCCAAATCCTGCCATAGAACTAGACTTTAGCATTGATGTCAGTGCAGTCTAACACTTCAGTCTCAAAGTTCTGGATATCCATAACTCTAGTGACCTTGCCTTCTACCTATATTTTTAGCCGTCCACTCAAAGGACCAAACTTTAGGGCTCTTTCACTTCAGATATCTGAAATTCCAATATTCTACTCTGTGATCATAGTCATAACTTTATTTCAACTTTCTTTTTCTTCCCATTACCCTTGTTTCTATTTTCCCCTAGTTTACCCTTTTCTACCTCATGTTGTGCATCTAAATCTCCCAGTCACCAATGCACCATTCTTCTATTACACCCACTAGAAAAATCACAGCCCTAGGTCAGTGTTACAGTCTGCATTTTCTGGTCCTATACCTGGCCTGCTAAAAAGCTATTGGGGAAAAAAAAAACACAAATGAGCAGAGTGGTGGCACTGGAAATCATGGTCTCCAGCTCAGCTAGGTTTACAGTGCCGCCTGTTCATCCTTGTTGTTATTAATAAGTCAGCATTTTCATACTTCTCAACCACTATTCCACACCTTCTCTGTTTTCAATCCCCACCTCTTTTTTCAGCCTAATTCTTGGCCTGCTGCTTCATGCCTGATAATATTCTGATCTTTGTCAGTGTCTCAGCCCTCCCCACCCCTACAGTCTTACCTATCCTTGCCTCATTTTCTGCAATCTCAGAAAAAGGGTTTCTTCTCCTATTCAAGGACAAGTCTTCCTTCTGATGTTTGATCATTATCTTCTTCCCCGGCCTTCTCTAGAAACTTGCTCTTTCCTGGAATCCTCAAACTCTCCCGTTCTGTTGGTTCTATTTTGTTTAGTCTACTGACATGTTCATCTCCCTCTAGTTACACTATATAGCTTCTTTCTTTCTCATCCAAACTTCTGCTTTTTTATATTCCCTTTATTCTGCAGTATTTTATAGTCTGGCTTACTACTATGAAAACAATCTTGCTTAAATTACCAGTGACCTTTGTATTGCCAAATTTGGTAGGTACTTTTTAATCTGCATCTTACTGGAGTATTTAATCTGTATCCCATGTCTTCTACGATGCCATAATCTCTTGAATCTCCTTCAACCTAGATTAAGCACATTTCTGTCTCATTCTGGTCTTCCTCTTCTTCTTTGCCCCCTAACTATTGGTATTTCTGAGAATTCTGTCCTTAGCCCACTGCTCTTGCTTCTCTAAATATTTATTTCTGTTCCTCAGCCTCCTCCTATTCCAACCTTTTCCCTTTTCCCTCTTTCCACCTTCTTGCTTCTTCCCTCACTCCCAGAAGATGATCTCACCTCCTATACCATACAGAAAATATAAGTCATGATGTAAGAACTCCTCCACTTCACCCCAGGCTTTTCTTCATTTGCCCATGTCTTTTATGTTGGCATTTTCCAAGGTTATATTCTAAGTCCGCTTCTCCTCTTCTCTATATATTCTCCTTGACCCATCTCATCTCTTTCTATGCTAATGAGTTCTGAATCTGTATCAGCTTCCTTTAAGATAGCCTCACTTGGGTGTCTCACTTGCACTGTAAATTTATTCAACATGTCTAAAATTATTCAGCTACACCCTCCTAGTACTACATCACCCATACCTGCTTTTCCTCCTATATGCCTGTGTCATTAAATGACACACCATCCTCCCAGTTATAGAAATAAATACCTAGGGAATACTTGATATCTTCCTCTCTCTCATCTCCTACATTCAACAGTTAACAAGTTCTGGCTGCTTTATTTCCTAAATAATTCTGAGATCGATCCAGTTTTCTCCAGTACCAATATCTTGATGCTAATGGAGGTAATCACCATCTCTTCCTTACATTACTGTAGTAACTTTTTTTTTTTTTTGAGATGGAGTCTCACTCTGTCAGCTAGGCTGGAGTGCAGTGGCACGATCTTGGCTCACTGCAACTTCTGCCTCCCGGGTTCAAGCGATTCTCCTGCCTCAGCCTCTGGAGTAGCTGGGATTGCAGGCACGCACCACCACACCTGGCTAGTTTTTTTATTTTTGGTGGAAACAGGGTTTCACCATGTTGGCCAGGCTAGTCTCGAACTTCTGACCTCAGGTGATCCACCCACTTCGACCTCCCAAAGTGCTGAGATTACAGGCGTGAGCCACAGTGCCCGGCCCTATAGTAGCTTTTTAGCTGGTCTGTCTATCTTCACTACAGTCTGTCAGTTTCTTCTCTATCAATCTGAATGTACTATTTTTAAGGTACAGGTATTAATATGGTATTCCTCTGATTATACCTCAACAAGGGCTTCCCATTGGCAGTCTCCTTAATATGACTTATAAGGCCCTTTAGATCTAGCCCCTGACCCCATCTCCAGCTTCATTTTTCATCATCGCCCCTTTATACTACATGTTCCTGTTATAAAGGGCTTTTTATAATTCCTAGCTCTGCCTTGTTTTCTGTTCCCTTGAGCCTTTGCCCATGCTATTTCTTCTGTCTGGAACAATTTCTTCCTTATTTTTACCATATCCTGTTGCAGGTTAACTTCTATTTAGGCCTCTAGCAGGACTCTATAGCCATCTCATTTTTTCCATGTGGGGATCATGTCCTTAACATATGGCAGTGCCTAGCACATAAGAGGCAATAAATACGAATTTTCTAAATATTTTATAAAACAAAAAAATTAGTTGCTTGGGTTGAAGGCACTCCTGGGGCCCCAGAGTATTGTTCACTTGACTGTCCTTCAGTCCCCTGTACTCTTTACAACCAATTCCCCTGAAGAATCCTGAGGCTCAGTAGAAAGCAGTTTGGAAAGCATGGCCCAAAGATGAAATACAAAATCCTTCAAGTGATGCACATGCCCTTCATGATGCTCTAACCCCTGTCTATCTTTGCAGATCCATTTCTTTTGCCACTGTGCAAGGTATACTATGCTATAGCAATATTGAAGTGTATATGGTTCTTCCCACCTCCCTATATGCAGCCATGCTTCTTTTCAACTCTGTGCTTGACAAGTGCATTCTGGACCCTCTTCCTAGAATGGCTATACCCTTCCTAATCCCTTGTTTCTCCTAGCTAACTTATTCATTCTTTCAAACTCAGTGTAGGCATCAACTCTTTTCGGAAGCTTTTCCTGATACCCCACCTCCCAACCCCACACTACCTAGCTGTCACTCCTGGATGATCTCATAAAGTTTTGTGCACTTATCTCTATTTACCTAGCAGGTCATTTTACAATCCATGTGTATGCCACTTCTGTTACACCGTGAGCTCCTTGAGGGAAAGACTAATTTATCCATTTCTATATCCCTAGTGACTAGCATAGTACCTCATCCATTGAGGTACTTAATAAAAGTTTACTAATGAATGAATGGATTGCCATATGCTTTTTCCTGAACTGTCCTTAGCCCCTTATCGTTCTTCCTCTGCACATTTTTCCCTGAAGAATCTCTTTTATGTTCATTTTTTCAGTTACAAGTAATCAAGATGGTGTTATGTCCAGGGGACCCTGTGATCGACATATCCTGCTATCCTGGCCCAGACAACAGCAGCCCATTAGCATGAGGTTTCCAAGATAGAAAAATATATAAAGGATAATGGCAAAGGAAGGCAAAGTAGCACTTTGTTAACTAAGACTTTACTTCAAAAACTCAATGTAGAAAATAATGGTAAGCTAGAATGAACCAAGCAGTGCGTTCTTTTTCCTGTGAACAATCCATCACATCTCCCAGCACTAGAGGAGCAGTAGAGGGCACATTTGCCACTGGTGCTTAGTGTCAAGACAGCTAAAGCCTCAGTTGGATTACTGGCCCCCAGCCGGGTATCTGTTTCATAGAGGGAAAGTGAAAAGAAGAATCAGGAAGCTGGCCTAGCCTCGTCTCTTGTAGCTGGGCTTCCTACTTCAGTGACAGGAGTATAAGAGGAAGAAAAGGGAGTTGTCCAGGCTTGGTAGGCTCTGAATCTAGAGAAGTATCATCCCCATCTCTCCCCAGCACCCCCTACCTGCCGCCTAAAAAACATACAATTCTATATGTTGATGGCTCAAATTGTTATCCCCAATTCACCATGCCTTCTATCATTCTCTAGCTATAGGCAACTCCTGTCATTAGGATGTTCTTTATTACCCCCACATACCTGGCTCTGACCTTAGGTTTACTGATATGAAAGAACTCGGGGAGTCAGTTTTTACCAAAGCTCTACCAAACCTCATGATGGATTTTTCCCCCATTTAAACATGGAATCTTAGATATAAAGAGAGTGTGGTATTCTCTAGGAGCACATACATATTTAGCCAAAAAGCAAAAATTAATGCTCTAGTCTTGAGATCTTTTCCTTTTCGTTTTAGATAATATTAAGTATTTAACATGACACTTATTTTATCAAAGTCCCTCAATAACTGTTCATTTCCTCCCATTTCCTTTTTTTCTCTTCAAAAGAAATTATATAACTTGAGAGATTTTTAAGTTGCTATTGAAATAAAATTTTCTGGTGACCTCATCTTCTTTGTCTCCTATAGTCTCCATTCTAGCTGAAACAGAAGAAATCAAGGCCATTTTGAAGGACAAGGGAATTGACGTGGAGACCATTGCTGAGGTATACCCCATCAGAGTACAACCAGCTCGTATTCTCAGCCACATTTATTCCAGCCTAGGTAAGGAGATTGGCCAGGCTGCTAGAATCAAAGCATTATTCAATACAGGCTGGCTTCCATCCTTTTTAATTCTTCATGATTGTGTGTTGCTTTATTAAGCTGGAACTGAGAAGGAATTTAGAGTCTCTAGAATCCTAGTTTCTTACCTTCTCTATTCTGAGCAGGCCTGATAATTTTAGGTGTGTTTTTTGAACCCTTTGGGTACATAAGGCATGACTATTATCAGCCAATATTGTGTCTTTATTCCAGGTGTGTGCTTAAATAACATGTTCTCTCCTTTCTTGGAACCTGTACCTCTTTTTCAAATACTTGCTTATTTTATATGGAATGATAGCCAAGAAACTTGTTTTTAGGTCTTTCATACTTTGTCATTTAATGAACTAGTTCATAATATAAAAGATTCCTTAATATAATACTTACTTTTAATTAGTACTTATTTTTTAATTAATTCACATATTAAACTTAGTGATAGACTTTTTGCATTAAACAAATTACTATATTGTTATCTAAAAGAAATTCTAAACTACTCTTGTGGAAGACTGAATAATGACTCCCCAAAGATATCCAAGTCCTAATTCCTGGAACCTATAAGCCTTACCTTATATGGCAAAACGGACTTATTTGAGATAGGGAGATTATCCTGGATTACCCAGGTGGTCCCTAAATGTAATCACAAGTGTCCTTATAAAAGGGAGTCAGAGGAAGACCAGACTATAAAAGTAGGAGATGTGACAACAGAAGCAAGAGATTAAAGTGATAAGGCTGTGAGCCAAGGAATTCCCACATCATCTAGAAGCTGGAAGAGGCAAGGAATGGATTCTTCCCTGGAGCCTCCAGAAGGAATCAACCCTGCTGACACTTTGATTTTGATTTTAGTCCCATAATACTCATTTTGGACTCATGATGCCAAGAACTGTAGAAGTATAAATCTGTGTTGTTTAAGCCACCAAGTTTGTGGTAATTTGTTACAGAACTAATAGAAAAGTAATACAATCTTAAACTACAAGGGAGTAGATTTGTAAAAGATTGGCTCTTAGATAGTGGATTGCCTCTTACAAACCCAGAAGTTAGTTTGTATATGTGCGTGTGTGTGTGTGTCTGTGTGTGTGTACTTTTTTATCATCACCCACGAATGGTATGTTTGTAATTAGAGTTAAGGCAAGTAAGGCAAGTATTCCCAGCTGAAAACCAGCCTCCTTCCCTTTTCACTGGCTCTTAACTCCAGTCACTTAATTTCTTTGTCTAAATTGAGAGGGAATCAACCAAGGAGGAAAGGACCAAGAGTTAGAGCTGACTTTTGTCTGTCTCTAGGAACATATATTTAATGCCAACAAGGCTTGAACTCCTTGCATTCCAGAGCTATTAACATTGCATCTGGCTTTAGGAGTATATGGATTTCTTTCTTCCATCCTAACTATGATGTAGGAATGTCCCTTTCCTAAAAATTCAAATATAACATGGTTAGAATTTTCTAAAGAAACTTTGCTTTAAAAAGATAATGAAAAACTAAAATAGATACACATAGAAATTAACAAATTTGTTGAATATGTCTCAGATCCTAATAAATTTCTAAAATCTAGCCACAAATTAGCTTGAATATTATAAAATACTCCTGGTTCCCTCTATTTACTCAACCCTAACTGAGGTAAATACCAAGTCAAGGTTCTGAAACTTCTGAGGCTGATTTGGGTGGATGCTTTGCTAGGTGGGATGCATACCTCACCCCTTCCCAGAACCTGCTTCCTGTTTTTATTTTTTGGCCATTCACTGTAGCCCCAGACCTATAATGCACTTCTAGTCTCTAGATACTAGTCCACTAGCACTAAATCCCTTGAGGTAAGGAAGGTATTTCCCTATTTAGCCAATATCTTACCCACCTGAGTACTAGTTGATCTTCCAGTCACCTGCTTTGTAACTCTTAGAAGTCTCTACAATTCTGGGTTTATGCAAGTCCTGTTGGTGACTTTGACCTGATTCTCTGGCTCTGACTCAAAAGTTAATAGGTTAATTTTACCCATTGCTTCATTGCATCTATTATTCTAAATTGGCATATCTTACTGGGAAACAAGTAACTTCTAAGCTCTGGGCCATCATTTCTGGAATCTGCCTGCCTCACATCAGGTCTCTCCAACAAACAGAAGCAATCTCCTTACTATTTACTTTTTCAAAACCTAGACTCCATCTTGGGCCTCTTACTAAGTTCTTGTTTTCTAGCCAAAGGAAATAAAAACTAAATGAATGATCAAACATTCCAGGGACTCAAGTGACAAGTGGACATTTATCTTCCTGATATGTTCTTTCATTTGCTCCATTCATTCATTCATAAGCATTTATTGCTCACTTATTATGTACCAGGTACTGGGCTAGATGCTATGGAAGACATAGCCATGCAGCTAAATAATCACAGTACAATCTTATAAATGCTATGACCATGGTGTTACATATGAAATACAGAAGAAAGGGGATAGATTTGCCTGGGGAAATCAGGCAAAGCGTGGAAGGGAAGTCAGGAAAAGCGTGATAGATGAGGCAACATTTAATGACTTATCAGTCAGATGAGTGACTATTCAAAATTCTATTATTGCAACAGTTTCACAATAACTAAATTGCCCTAAGGATACATCCAATGACAACCATAATTCCCATGAAGGAAAAGGAATATTTCTTTACTGGGTGTATTTGTTTATATATGTTAGCTAAACGGAGTTCTGTCACCTCAAATCCTCAGTATTTCATAGTCAGTTCTAAAACTTCTTTTTTATTTTTTTAAATTATGAGATTAACAACTTTGTAAAAGTAAGAATTTAAATACTAAGTTCAAATCTTTATATAATGCTAATTCTTTTCTAATCTCTTAGTGCATATAGATACATTTTAATAGTTATCTTTAACATGCCTATATTCACTTGTGTTCTGCTTGTTTTCACTTATTCTCTCATGATGCATTTCTACATATCGAAATAGCTATATAGTATTTCATCAAATTAAAGTAATTATTCCCTTATTATTAGCTGAATTGTTTCGAGAATTTTTATCCTTCTATAAATGCCTTTGTATAGACCACTGTTTTCTTAATTGTATATTCTCAGTAAAGGGATTCTGGATAAGGTTGTGAACAGGTTTTTAGCTCTTGTTACATGTTGCCAGATTATTATTTACAAAGACGAACTAATTTATAGTGACATAACTAAGATATAAAATATGCCTTTCTTTTTTATTATCCCACTAACATTGGAGTTTTATTTATTTTTGTTAGATAAGTAGGTTTTAATATGTATAAATTATTTTAATTTTCTATCTTTAATTCCCAGTGACCTGCACATTTTTCTATTTTTGCTTTACCTCTTTTTTTTTGAAACTATGTGTCTACAATTGCTTGCTTATCTAATAGGGTCTGCACATTTCTGTATATATTTATCAATTATTTGTATTTTATGGTAAGCTTTTATCAGTGAGATTTATATATATTTCCTAGTCTGTTACTTTCTTTTAGATAATTATTTTCTTGCCTTTGTACAAATCTTTAAATATTAGATACATCCATTTTATCAGATATATTTTTCAGTCCTTCAAGAATTATGACTTTATCTCCTAGTTCTATCTGAATAGGTATGCTACTCTGGTTCTTTCCAAATTTCATAAGTTATAAGTTATCTGATTACAAATTGGTATGTACGCATTGACTGCAGGGAACTGGAAAACAGAGACAAGCACAAAGGAAAAAGATCACAATCACCTGTAATTCCACCACTCAGAGGAAGCCACCTTTTATTTTGGCATATTTGTTTCCAATCATTTTAAATAAAATAAGTACAAACATGTTTTTAGAAAAATGATGTCATTAAGAATGGATTTTGCATTCTGTTTTTCTTGAAACATAACAATATATGATAAACTCTGTTACGTTTTGGTAAGTAGCCACCTACGATCCAATTTGATAGCTGTATTAATGTAATTTCTTCAAAAGTTATTTTCATAAATAGCCTTTTTCTGTTAATTTTGCAAATCGTCTACTTAGATTCTTTTGCCATTTTTCTACTGGATACTTGTTGATTTCTTACTGATTTTCCTGAGGTATTTTTAAATATATTAGGGATACTGACACTTTCTCTTCCACCTTCCACATGTTATTGCAATATTTTGCTATTTTATTATTTGCCCTTTAATTTTGTGCTGCTTTTCATGTATAGAAGCTTTATATTTTATGTAGTAAAATTTTCTCTTTTTTTGGATTCTTTCCTTGCTGTTAAACTTAGAAAGATAGACCCATCCCTAGGTCAAATACATTTTCACTGCGTTTTCTTTGTTATTTATGGTTACAATTTTACATTTAAGTCTTAGACTACAATATTAATTTTAGTTTGTCCTATGAGGTAAAAACCTGACTTTTTGCCAAATAACCAATTGTTCCAGCACTATTGATTGAATAGTTCATATATACGTTGTTTTGAAATTCCATCTTTATCATTTACTGTACATGCATATGCTCACTCACATGTGTGTGGATACTTTTAATCTTACTTTTTGGTGCTGCTGATCACTGTTTCTTCTTTCCTAGTACTATATTTTTTAAGTTATCATAGTTTCAACCTCACCAATGATTGTGAAAACGTAAGATAAAAAAATAGTGCTATATAATTTTTTGCCCATCAGTTTTACAAAAGTTGAGTGCCAATATCCAGTGCTGATGAATATATGGAGATGTGGACACTCTCAGCCTCCTGGTAGTGTAAATTAGAGGCAGGTAGGCATTACCTATAAAAAAATGTAATGCACATGTCTTTGACCAACAACCTTAGTTCTAGGAATCTACCCTTTTCTTTTTCTTTTTCTTTTTCTCCCCCCGAGATGGAGTCTCACTCTTGTTGCCCAGGCTGGAGTGCAGTGGAGTGATCTTGGCTCACTGCAACATCCGCCTCCCAAGTTCAAGTGATTCTCCTGCCTCAGCCTTCCAAGTAGCTGGGATTACAGGTGCCCGCCACCATGCCTGGCTAACTTTTGTATTTTTAGTAGAGACGGGGTTTTACCATGTTGGCCAGGCTGGTCTCGAACTCCTGACCTTGTGATCCGCCCACCTTGGCCTCTCTCCCAAAGTGCTGGGATTACAGGCATGAGCCACTGCAACCAGCCTAGAATCTATCCTATATAACACTCGTACAAGTACACAAGGATATATATTCAAGGATGTTCACTACGTTATAATTTGTGGTGGCAAAACAACAATTAGAAGCACTGTAATGTGTATAAACAAGAATGGTAGAATTATGTATATTGTATCATAGCTAAAAAGAAAAGGTAGACTTTCAGCTTCCAGCTGTGATGAAATAGCTTGTATTGGGCTGTCATACTAAGAATAACTGGAATGGCTAGATTTTAAAAATGAAGGTGAGTGAAGGCTTCAGAGAGTAATTACAACAGCCAGAACTTGAGAAACTAAAACCTTGGACAGAAGAGACACTCAAAGAATAAACTCGCTCTTCTCTGTGCAGCTTACCTTTGAGGCGTTTGCTGATTCTTAAGTTTTGCTTGCGTGAAGTAAGGGGCCAAGAAACTAAGCAGAAAGTCTCACTGTTTTACGGAGACAAAAATTGCATTTCAGGACCTTCCTATATGGAAGGGACTGTGATAAACACCTTGTGCTTTCAATAGAAACCCCTAAAGAGTGGACTATACCTTAGGAGTAAGGAAAAGCCATAAATAGACAAGTTCTTAGAAAGCCTCAAACACAAATCCTAAATCAGTCTTCTCAATTCCTGATTGGGCTAAGAAGATTTACTTATACTGTATCTGCCTGCTAAAATAAACTGAATCTTCTCTGGAGGGAAATAATATCATCCAGAGCCTCTACAATTCTTTATACACTGTATTCAGCATTGGAAAAAATATAACAAGACATGACTTAGAAAACCATGACTTGTTATTAATTGGTAAATTAATAAAATTAATAAAAGACAAAAGAAAAAATAATCAAAACAGACACACAGACTTCTATTCAACATAGCATTTTTTTTTTTTGAGACAAGGTCTCACTGTATTGCCCAGGCTGGTCACAAACTCTTGTGCTCAAGGGATCCTCCCACCTTAGTCTCTGGGACAACAGGTACACACCATCACAGTCGGCCAGCACTGGAAGTTCTAGCCAGAGCAGTTAGACAAGAAAAAGAAATACAAGACATCCAAATTCACAAAGAAAAATTAAAATGATCTCCATTCACAGATGACATGGTTTTATTTAAAAAAACAAAACAAAACAAAAAAAAAACCTGTGAGAACTAATAAACAAATTCAGCAAACTTGTAGGATACAGACTCAGCACACAAAAGTCAGTTGCATTTTTATACACTAAAAATGAATGATTTGACAAGGAATTTAAGAAAACAGTTCTATTTATAATAGCATCAAAAAGAATAAAATACTTCAGAATAGGCTTAACCAAGGAGGTGAAAGACTTGTAGACTGAAAATGGAAAAACATTGCTAAAAGAAATAGAGAAGATACAAATAAATGGAAAGACATGCTGTCTTTGTGGGTTAGAAGACATAATATTGTTAAGATGCCAGTACGACCCAAAGCTATTCAACAGATTCTATGCAAGCCCTATCAAGAGCCCAAATGACGATTTTTGAAAAATAGAAAAATTTGTTCTAAAATTTATATGGAATCTCAAGGGACCCTGAATAGCCAAGATGAGGATGTGGAGACACGAAGACTCTTGTGTACTGTGGATGGGAATGCAAAATGGGTCAGCCCCTATGGAAAACAGTATGGCTGTCCCTCAAACAAATTAAACATAGTATTACTATATGATCCAGCAATTACACTTCTGAGTATATATCCAAAAGAAGTGAAAATAGGAACTTGAACAGACATTTTCTTTTTCTTTCTTTTTTTTTTTTTATTATACTTTAAGTTCTAGGGTACATACATGTGCACAACGTGCAGGTTTGTTACATATGTATACATGTGCCATGTTGGTGTGCTGCACCCATTAACTCGTCATTTACATTAGGTATATCTCTTAATGCTATCCCACCCCCACCCTAAGATAGGACCCGGTGTGTGATGATCCCTTTCCTGTGTCCAAGTGATCTCATTTGAACAGACATTTTCTACATCAATGTGCAGCATTGCCCACAATAGCCAAAAAGTGGAAACAACCCAAATGTCCATCAATGAATGGATAAACAGTATGCAATGTATACACAAAATGTATACCCAAAATGGAATATTATTAAGCCTTTAAAAGGAAGGAAATTCTGACATATGCTACACATAGATGAACCTCGAAGACTATGCTAAATGAAATAAGCTAGTTACAAAAGGAAAAATATTGTATTATTCCATTTATATGAGATACCAAATTCATAGAGATACAAAGTAGAACGGTGGTTGCCAGAGGCTGGGAAACAGGGGACATGAAAAGTTACTGTTCAATGAATAGAGTTTCAGTTTGGGAAGATGAAAGAGTTCTGGAGATAGTTGGTGGTGATGTTTGCACAATGATGTAAATGTCCTTAATGCCACTGAACTTAAGGTTGTTAAAATAGTAAATGGTAAATTTTATGTTGTATATATTTTACAGTATTAAATAGAAACAAAAAGGAAGGAATAGTGGAAAAACCTGGTTGTGACATCAATCTCAGGTAAAATGTGTGCTTTACAGAGTGAACCCTGGAATATGACCAAGGCTTTGACAATTCTCTGGTGCAGCAACACTAAAACTGACATATTTGATAAGTATAACACTTAGGTAAAGCAAATGAAAAAAATTAAATTCCCAAGAAAAATGTGTTCTAGTCAAAAAATAAAAAAGTAGTAGTCCTGTCAGTACTGACATGAAAGCATATTTAGTATGTGTTTTGGGGGAAAAAGCTTTAGAACAATATAAACAGTGTTATCCTATGATATTAAAGAAAAATATGTGTGTGAATAAACTATTTTCTTATCATAAGAGATATTGATTTTATAACTCCCTTTTGGAAGACGAAAAGAAATTCAGCTACGTTTAACATAGACATCAATTATAGGATGGATTCCAATTTCAGAATGCTAAACTGTAAAAAGAAGACAACTTAAATTCAAGGAAATACAGTGGATGTGTATATGTCTATATGTATATACATGCATTGTGTATGTATATGTGTGTGTATATATATATGTAAAAATGTTTGCTGATTTGATTTGTGCTCTAGAAATATCTTTACCATTTCTCAATTCTGTATCAGGATGCAACAATAGAATGAAACTCAGTGGACGACCCTACAGACACATGGGAGTGCTTGGAACTTCAAAACTCTATGACATTCGGAAAACTATCTTTACTTTCACTCCACAGGTGGGTGAAATAAGCTTGAATGTGCATTGAGATGAATGGAAATAAAAGAAAAACATTGGAGAAGTAAAGCATTTACTGGAGTTGGGATAAGTGTCAAAGAGTTCCACCAGGCCTTGCACGTAACTTACTCAGTGAATATTTATAGAGCTGAACTGAATTGAGCTTCCAGCACAGAGTTTCACTAAGTGATTGTAACTGCCAAAAGTACCCGTGGGTATTGCAGAAACTAAGGATGTTACAAATGCTAGAGTACTTACAAAAGTAATCCTTACTTTTAAAAGTTAAAAATCAAACTGTATGTGTCCTTTATAAACAAAATACAACCTTTTTTATTCAGCTACTGAATTATCTTTTCTTTGTTTGGAGGAAGGGCCCTTTTTACATTCAGAGAAATCTTCAGTGTCCTCTTCTAAACAAAAATGTCAGTCCTCTTAGCTGTTACTAAACACGTTGTTAGCCTGATGTTTATTAGCTACATGATAATAACAAACCTGATTATCTGTGTTTATGGGGAGGAGAAACTATTTTCTGGAAAGAAAGCTTAAACTCCCCATTTGTCATCTTACATTTGAAATAGTGCAGCTGAGGTAGGAATAGACAAAAGAGTAATGGACCATAGATTCTGTTTCTGAGTTTGCCATTTGCTAGCCATATGATTTTGCTAATCTACATATCATCTCTTAGCCTAATTTTTCATCTATTAAAAGAAGAAAAACCCTCACTGGGGGGTTATGGGATTAAATAAAATTATATACTTGAAAATACTTTGTAAACTGTAGCATACCGTAAAAATGTCGGAAATCATTATATGTGCCAGTTAACCACCAGATACCTTGGAATGTATTAGACATTAAATTTGGGGGTATCATTGCCCTGTGACACCTTGGATACTCTTCTGAATATGTGAGTAGTTTAAAATATTACTTGATAATTGTGAGAGTAAATTATTCTGAGCTATTATTTTTATTTGTCTCAGTTTATAGACCAGCAACAGTTCTACCTGGCTCTGGACAACAAGATGATAGTGGAAATGCTTAGAACAGACCTCTCCTACCTCTGTAGCCGCTGGAGGATGACAGGCCAGCCCACCATCACCTTCCCCGTCTCACACAGCATGCTTGGTAAGGGCTGCATGAGGCAAGGAATGAATGTGTTTTGGAAATAAGTCATAGATTTAGCCCTTCAACATCTTGATGTTTCTAGAGAATTACTTCTTATAATTTATTCTTTCAGCGGTATTTATTGGCTCCTATTTTATGCCAAGCACTTTTCTAAGCACTGGGGACACATGGAGTGAATAAGGCAGATGAGATTTCTGTTCTCGTGGAGCTTATGCTTTAGAAGGTGAAGACAGACTATATGTAATACATAAATCAACACACAATAATTTCAGAGCTATAATTGAATAGTTTTCACATAGTTTGAGAGCTATAATTCAAAAAATGTAGCAGAGGATAACCTAAAACTTGGTTGGTGGTTACTTTAGCTAATTAGTTTCTAGGTCAATTTTCAGAAACTTTATTCATACAATTATTTTTAAAGACAATAATACTGTATCTGCATATTTCTTACTCCAGTGGTACATCAAGATTTTATAGATAATTTCCCAGGCTCCTTCTTCCAAAGCCTGTCTAACTGAAGCTGTAAAATCTGGTAGGGGAAAAAGCCAAAAGGCTTTTGGTTTATGTTTCCTCTTTTTTTTTTTTTTTTTTTTTTTTTTTTTTGACTGGATTTCCTGACATTGCTTACTTGAAACTGGGTGAAAGGTTTTATTATTCTCTCAGTTCCTGGAGGACTAGAGCCAATACTGAAGCGACTGCTTCCTTTCTGTGTTTTCTCCTGTTGCTTCCAAAGGCCTATTTGTACTGCCAAAGTACATAGAATTCCTTTTCATTAAAGAAAAATTCCTTATTGTAAATCATTCAAAATCCAGACTGTTAGGGATTTTGGTCACATCTCAAAAGTGCTTCAATATCACAGGATTTGAGGAAGTAGGGTAGTCTTTCTTCTCTTTGTCTTTCTTCATTACTTAAGACAATTAACACAAGTACCCATTTAAAAACTACTATATTTGCAGAATTGTCTTCAGAAAGTATAAGGTCTAATTGGAGACGAAAAGCTAATATGCAAGAATGGTAGAAACAATTTTAAGACAATATATAAAGAATTACTAAACCATTAGATCGGTATTTTACAGAGAAGGCGATCCAGTTGACAAAGAAAATTTCTCAACTGAGGTAGGACTTAACTAGGTTTTTTGGAATGGATAGTATTCAGATGACAGGAGGGAAGAAGGAAAGGTACTGTAAGTGAGGAGGAAAATACCGTGAGTGAGGCCTAGAGGCAAGAATGAACTTGACCTGTGAGAGGAGAATGAAGTGACTCACCTGAATAGAGTGGAGTTTGTGTGTTGGAGTATAATTATAAGCAGAATGGGAAAAGTAAGGTAGGGTTCGATAATGAAGACCTTGAAAATAAGCAAAGATATTTAATATAGATTTCTCTCAGAAGTCTGAAACTATCAAAAGGTTTTGAGCAAGGAGTGATATGATAAAAAGATGTTTGGGGACTATTGATGACAGTACACATTGTAGTGAGGAGAGACTGATGTCTCCACATATGAGGTGAAGAGAAGGTACACTGGATTGGAGGTAATAAAAGTAGAATGGAAAAGAAAGATATGAGTCATTTTAAGCAACACCCAAGTCAGGTATTGGCTAACTAGATACAAGGGATGAATTAAGATAGCTATAACAAAATACCAAAAACTGGGTAATTTATAAACAATAGAATTTTATTTTGTACTATTCTGAAAGCTAGGAGGTCCAAGATCAAGGTGCTGGCAGGTTTGGTGTCTGGGAAGGACCTGAAATCTCTCCTTCTAAGATGGTGCCTTGCTGCTTCATCCTCTGCAGCAGACACACATGTGTTCTTACATTGTAGAAGGGACAGAAAAGAAGTAAACCCACTCTCTTAAGCCCTTTTATAAGGGCCCTGATCCCATCCATGATGCCTCCACACTCATGACTTAATCACCCTAGAGGGCCTACTTCTTAATGCTATCACATTGGTGATTAAGTTTCAACAAATGAATTTAGGGGTACATTCAGATCATAGCACTAGGTAAATGTTGCTGCATTGATAGAATCAAGGACATTTTATACGAAGAAGCCAGTTACAAAGGGACATAAGCTTGTAGTGACAAAGAGATTTCAGAATTGAAATACCTGAGAATTGGGATGAGATACATAGCCACAGCTTGGGAAGCAGAATAAAACTAAAGATCTAGGCCTAAATCAAGTATTTTTGGTACTTGATATGTGGTCACATAACAAAAACAACAGTAACAATAGCAATAATAACTGTAATATTTACTGAATACTTTCTCTGTGCCAGGCACTGAACTAAGTGCTTTCAATAAATTATTTTGAAATCTCTATAACACTCTTATTCAGGTAGGTACTCATTATCCAAAGTCACAAAGCTGGTAAGTGATAGAGCCAGGCCTCAAACCAGATCTTTCAGTCCCTGAAGCCCACATTACCAACAGCAGTGTGTTTTTGCCAGTGAAAATTTTGTGCTGGTGAAAAGAGAACAAACATTAGTGATCACATTGAAATGTGGATTAGTTAAATTCTCATGTTAAAGACAAAGATTCCTGTAATACATAAAGGAGCAAAAATAATACATAAATGGCATACAGGTGGATGCTATTTACAATAGATATCTCTAAAATAAAATCATACAGAAAGATGGAAGAAAGGAATATGTAAAGATATATCATGTAAATGCTGACAAGAAAGCAGTGGTAGCAGTATTGATATGAAAAATAGCAAATAAAATTCAAGGCAAAAATCAGTAAATGGGATAAGTAGGATATTTTATATTGATAAATAGTATACCAACATGATATAACATGTATAAACTTTTATGTACTGAGTAATGTGAATTAAATGTATAAAGCAAGTATTTAGGAAAATTTAGGGACAATATGACAAAACTATTATATATTCATGATGGGAAACAACAACATACTTCTATCAGAATGTCACAGATCAATTATACAAAATAATTAAAGACATAGAGGAGTAACAAACTTGGTTTTTGTGTTTATGGGTGTATATATAACCATGTATCCAAAAAGGCAGAACACACAAAGAATGTTTATGTTTAAAAAGTAGAAATCATACAAACGATATTGCCAGATATGTGACATAAAACTAATTAACACAGAAGAGTTAAAAAAGAATCTAACTATAAAGGAATTAAATTTTTCTCAAATAATTATTAGATTAAAGAGAAAGTCAAATTTGAAATTACATGCTTCTTAGAAATGAAAAATGATACCACTACTTATAATCTGTGAGATTTGGTCAAAGTCATATTTAGAAAATTTGATATCCTTACATACTTTTACTTTTAAAAAATGACTTTTGGTTTTGAGACAAGATGGCATAGACTCACTTCTCCCTATTCCTCCTGCTAAGTGCAGCTAAAAATCCTTGACGTTTTATATAAAACAAACATAAGAAAACTCTGAAAGTTGGAAAGAAGGCAGATCAGCTAGGGACTTTAGGACCTGAAGAATAGCAGAGCAGTAAATATCCTGGGCCTTATATGTCCCGGACTGGAAGCTAGAGAAACTGACATCTCAGAAATGCAAAAAGGAAAAAAAAAAACAAAAAACAAAAAATGGAAAAACAGATTTTTTAAAAGACCCAAGAAAAATCTGCTTTGTCTAGCTGAAGGAACAGGAAAGGAGCAACCTAGAGAGACAGAAAACTTTTAGACCCTATTTTACTTGGCCCCACTTATGCCCCTGTGAGCAGAGACTGAGTGGGGACTCTTCCACGCTTGCACAGCTCTGAAGAGGCATCCCTCTCCCTCTTAGGAGTAGTATCAGAGAAGGGCTAGTGGGGAGCTGAAACTTTCATCCTTGCCCAAAAGTAGAGGAGCTCCTCCCCCTTCAGCCAGTGTGGTGTCAGTGATCAACAGATATCAACAAATGTTGGAGTTATCATGCAAAGATTTTAAGGCAGTTGTCATAAAAACACTTAAACACACAATTACAATCACACTTGAAACTAAAGACAAAGTAGAATGCACGTCTTAGCAAACAAACTGAAGATATAAAAAACTGAATGGAAGTTTTAGGACTGAAAAAATATAATAACTGAGATGGACAGCTCACTAGATAGGCCCAGTAGCCGAATGGAGACAACAGAGTGAACTTGAAGACAGAACTATAGAAATGACCCATTCTGAACAATACAGTAAAAAAAAAAAAAAGAAAAAGAAAAAGAAAAAATATGAACAGAGCCTCAAAGACCTGTAGGACTAATAACAAAAGATTTAACATTTTTAACATTCATGTTAAAAAGATCTAACATTCATGTTATAAAAGTTTCAGAAAGAGGAGAAAAAGTATGGGAGAAAAACAGAAAAAGCATTCCAACTAATAATGACTGAAAAATTGGTAAAAGACATAAACCTACAAATTTAAAAAAAAAAATGAGAAAATCTCAAACATGATAAACCTGAAGAAATCCATGTCAAAACACATAATAATAAAGTTCTTGAACATTAAAGAAGAAATATCTTGAAAGTGGCCAAAAAGAAACAATACCATGTCTATAAGCAACAAACAGTTAGAATGACAGCAAAATTCTCATCAGAAACCATGGAGACCAGAGGGAAGTGACACAACATTTTTTGAGTACTGAAAAAAAAAAAGATTTTTAAACCAAGAATTTTGCCCTGTCCAGTGTACTTCAAGAATAAAAGAAAAAAGACATTCTCCGATGAAGGAAAGCTAAGTGAATTTGTCTCCAGGGGATCTGCCCTGAAAAAATGGTTTGAAGGAAGTTCTTGAAACAGAAAGGAAATAATAATAGATGGAATCTTGAAACATCAAAAACTAAAAATAGAAGGAGTGAAAATATGACTAGATACAATAGACTTTCTCCACTTCAATTTTCTTTCTTTCCTTCTTTATTTTTTCTTTCTTTCTCTCTCTTTCTTTCTCTTTTTCTTTCTTTCTCTCTTTCTCTCTTTTCTTTCTTTCCCTTTCTTTCTTTCTTTCTTTCTTTCTTTCTGTCTGTCTGTCTGTCTTTCTGTCTTTCTGTCTTTCTGTCTTTCTGTCTTTCTTCTTTCCTTCTTTTCTTTCTTTTATTTACTTTTCTTTCTTTTGATACAGAGTCTCTCTCTGTCACCCAGCCTGGAGTGCAATGGCGCGATCTCAGCTCACTGCAACCTCCACCTTCTGGGTTCAAGTGATTCTCCTGCCTCAGCCTCCCCAGTAGCTGGGATTACAGGGGTGCACCACCATGCCCAGCTAATTTTTTATATTTTTTTAGTAGAGACGGGTTTCGCCATGTTTGCCAGGCTGGTCTCAAACTCCTTCCACTTCAGTTTTCTAAATTATGCTTGACAAGCATTGCTTAATGTAGTTATTAAAGTATGTAGAAGAAATATTCAAGGCAAGTATATTATAAATGGGCAAAAGTAAGGACCTTAATGGGAGATAAGATTCTATACATAACTTTAATTGGTATAACGCTGATACTAGTAAATAGTGATATATGTATCATGTTTGTATATATAAGACAATGCCTAGAGTAACCATTAAAAAACTTATAGAAGGAGATAACAGTCAAACCCAGTATAGGTAAATCAAAATGACATTTGAAAAAATTTAAAAGTAACCCACAAGAAGGCAGGAAGAAGAAAATAGAGAAATGAAGAACAGAGGTACAAATAGAAAACAATAAAATGGCAGACTTAATCCTAACGTATCAATAATTACTTTAAATAGCCTAAATACATCAGTTCAAAAATAACAATATACGTAGACTGAAAAGAAAAGGAAGGAAAAAGATATACCATGTAAACATTAATTTTAAAAAGCAGAAGTAGCTACATTAATATCTGGTGAAGTAGAATTCAGAGTAAAGAAAAAAATAATAAAAATGTTAGGAATGACAAAGGAGATATAGCAACAGAAATAGAGGAGACTTTAAACACTATAAAAGAATACCAACTACAATTTTGTACATCTAGATAAAATTGACAGATTTCCTAGAAAAGTAAGAATACAAGTATAAGCTGAATAGAAACATTTATAAAAGTGTATGAGAAAAACTATAAAACTATTGAAGACAATAAAATATTTTAATTAGTAGAGAGATACACCATGTTCCTAGATGTAAATAGTTAATATTGAGAAATTACCCACTCTCATTATATCAATTCAGGCAATTCCCAATAATAACAAAAACATAAATTTTTACGAACAAGCTGAACCTCGATTTCATATGGAAGAGAAAATGTAAATGAATAACCAAATTTTTAAAAGAAAGTGAAAGATCTATTGTAATTAAAGTAATAATAAAGATAGAATTTCAAATACAGACAAAATGTAAATATAAATACATTTGGGAAAATAATTCATTTAGGCTTGCTACTTTACTTTTCTTTGCAAAAATACATTCTAAATAGATTAAAGAGCTAACCATAAAAAATAAACCTGTGAGAGTCTTAGAAAAAAATATGGGAGATTGGGCGGGGTGGCTCAAGCCTATAATCCCAGCACTTTGGGAGGTCAAGGCGGGCGGATCACTTGAGGTCAGGAGTTTGAGACCACCCTGGCCAACATCATGAAACCCCATCTCTACTAAAGATACAAAAATTAGCCAGGTGTGGTGGCACGTGCCTGTAGTCCCAGCTACTTGGGAGGCTGAGGCAGAAGAATCACTTGAACCCGGGAGGCAGAGGTTGCAGTGAGCTAAGATTGCACCACTGCACTCCAGCCTGAACAACAGAGCCAGACTCCATCTCAAAAAACAAAAACAAAAACAAAAATACATATATATATATATGAGAGAATATTTTTGTTATCTTAGGTTGAAGAGAGCTGTCCTTTGCAAGGCACAAAAATAAAACACTGTCAGATTTAAAAACATGAAAATTAAAATAAATCTTTTATATCAAAAGTACTGTGGATGAGGTTGAAAGAAAAATAATAAACTAGATAAAGTATTTGTCATATATATAAGAATGAAAAGGGTAATATCCCCAAAAAACAAAGAACTCTTGAAAGTCAACTGAAAAAAGATAAACTACCTAATGGAAAAATGGGAAAAGGACATGATCAGGCAATTCATAAAAGAAATACAGATTTTTAGTAAATACATGAAAATATGCATAATCTTATTGGCAATAAAATTAAAGCAATATCTTCTTGTTTTACCTGTCAGATTAAGAAAAATTTAAAAGATCATTGCCCGTTGTTAAAAGTGTAGGAAAAAGTCACTTTCTATACTGTTGATGGAAATATAATTGGCACAACCCTTATAGTGGGCAATTTGGCAATCTCTGTAAATTTACTTAGTGTTTCATTTGCCCTAATAGTTCTACTTGTAAGAATTTAACCTAAGGATATAATAGAATAAGTGCATCAAGATGTTGGTACAATGGTCTTCATTACAGTGTTGATTATAATATAAAACAGTCTAAATTTACTAGGAATTATTTTTAGCTATTACAAAGGTTAAGTTAGAAAGCAGATCATGAAAGAGTATGTGTAGTATGATTCCTTCCACATAAAATCAGATAATTGTTAGCTTTCTAGATATTTTTATGCCTATACACAGACATATATGCCAAGGTTCTTTATATGAGATAATGTCTATAAAACGTTTAGCACAGTGCTTGGCACATAACATTCAACAAGTAGTGGCTACTGGTATTATCAGCATTCAGTAGTCATTCAGTGTTCTGCCATCAGGCACTGTGCTAAGTACTGCTGACAAATAAGATAATGCCTTTGAGGAAATCTGTCTATCAGTCATCATCCCTTACCATTTGCCCATTCTTCAGTGTTGTTGGCTCTCAGATGAATTGTTAAAATCAGGGTGGTCAATGAGGAGTGTCTCATTTGTACTGTAACCACCAGAATGTTGATTTGAAATAATTACAAGATTTCCCCCTACTTCAGAGTTAAAACCACAAAGATTGTTTTAAAATTCTGTTCATTTCAAGATGAAGATGGAACAAGCTTGAATTCAAGTATCCTGGCAGCACTCCGAAAAATGCAAGATGGCTATTTTGGTGGGGCAAGGTAAGTGACCTCTATACACTCTTTAGTGAAATGAAATGAAATTAGGGGGCTGGGTACAGTAGTGGCATACCTGTGGTGCCTTTCTGTGTATGATAGTCCCTCCTTATCTACAGTTTCACTTTCCGATATTTCAGTTACCCATGGTCAACCTGTAGTTTGCAAATAGGTGAGTACAGTACAATAGGATATTTTGAGAGAGAAAAAGAGACTGCGTTCATATAACTTTTAATATAGTATATTGTTATAATTGTTCTGTTTCATTATTTTAAGCTCTTACTATGCTTAATTTATAAATTAAACTGTATCATAGGTATGTATGTATAAGAAAAAACACTGTGTGTGTGTGTATACATATATATATATATATATAAAGTTCAGTACTATCTGCAGTTTCAAGAATCCACAAGGGGGGTTTTGGAACATATCCTGTAGGAGTAAGTGGGGACTAACTGTATCTTCAATAACATAATCCCATCCTACTCAGAGGAGCTAACGTTTGATAGACTGAATCAAGGAATTTAATGTTGTAGAGGAAGGTTGGAAGTTTTTCCTACCCTGTTCTTTGCCTAGATCTCAAAGGATCAGAAAACCTGTTTTGTTTTGTTTTTCTAATGCCTATTAGATTATTTGATTCTAGCTGCTTTTCTTTTCTTTTTCCCCCAAGTTTTTATTTTGAAAAATTTCCAGCTTACAGAAATTTGCAAGAATACTGCTGAACACCCATATACCCTTTTTCACGATTCACCTATTATTAACATTTTGTCCCACTGTGCATTCTCTATTTCTTCCCTTCCCTCCCTTCCTGCCTTTCCCCCCTTCCTTTCTCTCTTCCTCCCTACGTCCTCCCATATACATATGTATGCATATACACACACATGTACATACTACATATACTATGTGTTATGTATATGTATATACATATATGTACACACATATACACACATGCTTTTTTGCTAAAATAATTAGCCATAGACATCATAACTCTTCAACCCTAAATACTTAAGTTGTTGTTGTTGTTGTTGTTGTTGTTGTCTAAGAACAAGTACATTCTTACATATAACTGTAATATAATCATCACACTTAGATTGGGAGGCCAAGGCGGGCAGATCACTTGAAGCCAGGAGTTCAAGATTAGTCTGGCCAACATGGCAAAAACCTGTCTCTACAAAAAATATAAAAGTTAGCCAGGCGTGCTGGTGCATACCTGTAATCCTAGCTACTCGGGAGGCTGAGACATGAGAATCACTTGAACCTGGGAGGCGGAAGTTGCAGTGAGCCAGGATTGCACCACTGCACTCCAGCCTGGGAGACCATGGAAAACAGTTTCGAGATTTCTCAAACAACTTAAAATAGAACTACCATTCTACCCAGCCATCCCATTACTGGATATATATCCAAAAGAATATAAATCATTATACCATAGAGACACTTACGTGCATATGTTCATCACAGCACTAGACACAATAGCAAAGACAAAGATGGGCATCAACCTAGATGCCCATCTATGGTGGACTTGTTAAAGGAAATGTGGCACGTAATGCACCATGGAATACTACACTGCCATAAGAAAGAACAAAATCATGTCCTTTGCAGCAACATGAACGCATATAGAGGCCATTATCCTAAGCAAATTAACGCTGGAACAGAAAACCAAATACCACATACCACATGTTCTCACTTATAAGTGGGAACTAAACATTGAGTAGACATGGACACAAAGAAGGAAACAGTAGACACCAGGACCTTCCTGAGGGTGGAGGGCAAGAGGTAGGTGAGGACTACAAAACTACCTATTGGATACTATGCTTACTATGGGTGACGAAATAATTTGTACACCAAACCCCTGTGACACGCAATTTACCCATGTAACAAATCTGCACATGTACCCCTGAGCCTAAAATGAAAGTTGGAAATAAATAAAGTCGAAGGAAAAATAAAAAGTTACCCAATTATCCCAATAATGTTTTATCATGCTGTTTTCCCACCAATCCAGGATCCAATCAGAGATCACATGTTAGCACTTAGTTGTTATATCTCTTTGGTATCTTTGAATCTAGAAGGGTTCTCCAGCCTTTTGTCAATCTTTCGTGACAGTTTTCATTACATTTTTGAAGAATGCAAGTCAGTTATTTTGCAGAATATCTCACAATTTGGATTTGTCTGGTTGTTTCTCATGATTAGATTTAGGCTATATGTTTTTGGCAGGAATACTACCTGTGTGATATTGGGTCCTTGTTTTAAATTAGGATCTTTAAGATGGAGAGCACCTTTTCAATGGTTAGGAGAGGCACAAGATGGAAATAAAGATTTTATTACTTACAGGTCCTGCGGGTGGGGTACACAGAATACCTGGAGGCCACACACACTGATGTCAGGGAGTATGTGGAGAGAGAAAAAGAGAGACCCATGGGCCAGTGCCTTTATTGAGGTCCAGGGCATTATCCAAACAGATATTCCTTGGGGAGTTTTAATTGATGGGTTTAAAGCAAGCAGGCATGACTTCCTGGAGGTCACACTGTGACTTGAGAGGTGGTCACTGTGGCATATTGGCATAGTTCATGTAGGATGTGAGGATCAGTAAGGCTAGTCGAATAGATCATATTTAGCTGTCCCTTAGGGAGGTGGTTACCAAGAGGAAGTTGTGTAAGGCAGATATATGGACTGACCACAGTGAGGAACTGAGAGAGGTGTACAACTGGAAACTGTCAAAGATGACTGAACTCTGCTTCTGGTATGAGAAAGTTAAGCTTATATTCAAAATAGATGCCAGGGAAACATACAATTGTAAGAATTTACTACAGTCCCTTTCAGTGCATCATATCAGGAGGCACATGAGATTTGTTTGTGACGTTATTGGGTGATGATAACCTTGATCACTTGTTTAAGGTGTTGAACCTGGTATCTGCCAGGTTGCTGCATATCCTCTCTCCAACAGTGTTTGATCAAATCATATTAGCTTCCATTGATCCTTGCATGAATTCACTTATTACTAATGGAGTTATTAAATTGTATTTCTATCATTCTGGGTACATTTATTGGTGGAAATTCTTTTGTTAAAAAAGAGCTTTCCCTTCCTCCCTTTTATTTTGTAGTTTAGTATCAGCACAGATTCATGGATTATTATTTTATTTAATATGCCATGATCCATTTCTGTCATTATTTCAATATTTTAATTATCCAAGGTGTGGCCACTGATAACCCCTTCAAGTTGGCCTCTTTAGAAATTTGGTAATGCTGACTTTGCTTTTGGGTTTTGTAATTGTCTTCATAAGTAGGAGACAATATGGCTTACAGTCTACTATAATTTACAAAATTGTCAAGTACCATCCTTTATGTTCCAATGGCCTTTGGGTATTTTTTTAAATGATGTGATGGGTTTGTGATGATTTATCTTCATTCTCTCCAGGCTTCTCCAGTAACCAATGCAAAATTTTACCAGATATTTGGCATAGTTAGCAACGTAATATATGGCAGTAGAAGAGAGCAAAACTGGTCTGCTGGTGGATTGTTAATCCATAATTGTAACCTTTATTAATACAGTCCCCCAGCCATTTAAGATGTATACCATGCCTAGGAGTGCTGTAAAATTTTGTTTTTACAAAATTTATATTAATGTATGCACATTAGTAATCCCCCAACAAAACATGTTAGGTGTCCTTTTATCACTAACATTGTGTTGTTTAAAAAGGATCACCCCTGATTTTCTGTTTTCTATCCTCCTGTAATTTTTAGGGTTCAAACAGGTAAATTGTCAGAGTTTTTAACAACATCTTGTTGCACACACTTGAGCTTCATGGACCCTGGACCTGAGGGTAAGCTGTACAGTGAAGATTATGATGACAACTATGATTACCTGGAATCTGCCAACTGGATGAATGATTATGATTCAACCAGTCGTGGTAAGGAGGCTTCATAAAGCACTGGCCTGGCTGGACAAAACTACAAAATATTGTTTAGCACCATCCTTAATAATTTACGCTGCCAGCAGTCTCACAGTGTTCTGTCCTCACTCCTGTTTAATACACCTAGATCTCTACTTTTGTTTGGCTTTACTTTTCCTCCCTCTACTTACCTTTGGTTTCTGGTCTAATATTCCGGTGGTAATTGTGGAGTATGGAGTTGGACTGTCCCTTACTAAGATTGGGGAAGATTCCTCTCCCAGGCATTTGAAGTGACTGGTGATTTTGACATGGGAAGAAGCAGTGGTGAGTGACAGATGTTTAATCAAGTGTGAAGTAGGAAAATAATACATATACAATAGGGCTTTTTGACATTAAAAAGCATAAAAATATGAAATTTAATGAGTCCTTTTATATAATATTAGAGGAGCATATCAGAGTCTGTGCGGAGGTCTGTGTAGTTTGAAAAAGGCTATTCAGTATGCCTGTTATTTTCGTAGTACAAACTAGGCAAATACAACTAAGTCAAACTCTAACTGGCTTCTAGGAATACAAAGGTGATATAGTGAGAAAGCATTGCAGGGGCGTGAATTGAAAGTGACTGAGCAACACTACCCTACAGTGTTAAAATACTGACTTAGGCAGAGCAGGCATTATGTTGCTTGAATCTCATACAAAGAAGGGCCAATAAGAAAGAATTATTTGTCTAGCCCTCTAAAACATGATTTGCCTGCTTTCATTGTCTGGGTATTTGACTGTTAGCCTGTAACTTAAGGCAGCCAATTTCTTTGTCTTAAGAGTGGTATGTTGGAGAAAAGAAAAAAGAAATAAATTTTCGGTCCTCAGTGAGGTCAGCCAGCACAATCTCATATAATAGGGCAACACATTAGCAGTCAGAAGGACTATTTTCTTTTTTGGGCCCAATATTTACTCACTAGGCACCACTTCATTTATTCTGTATTTGTTTTTTTAAGATCTAAAACAGTTGAATTTCTTTGTTGGAAAAGTACATTAAATACAAGGCTATTTACTGTTATCAATAACAACCAAAGTCATGATGTCTTGGCATAAAATACTTTGAAAATTAAATGAGAAGATCATATATTGAGATTGTTTGCTATTCTATAGGTAGTTGTGATTTTTATCTGTAGTACTCATTCCATTGGATTACTAAAATATATATTTCTAATGATACATATTACTGAATTTGACATTATGGCATTTTGAGCCACTTTCCTACTTCCGGGTTTACTCATCAGTGGTCTCAAAATGAATGTATTTATTGCTTGCCAGCACTTCTGTGGGTAAAGAGCTTCTCTCCATATTCTTCATAATCCTCCACTCAAGTTTCTAGATTATATTCAAGGTTACAATCTTTGTCATTAGGATGTCACTGAATATGAGCTCCATTCTTACAGCTCTACTAGTTTGCCTTAGTCACGTCAGAACACAGAAAGACATCTGGAGAGATCAGTAAATATCAAAAACCAGATGACTCATGACTGATATAGCAGACTTTGGTATTGATCTGAATAGTGTGCTTTTCTAACTATAAACATTGTGAATATTCATGTAAAGTCTGAAGTACTAAGCTTCCACAGGATATATGTTGTTTTTCTTTCCATTACCCATACTCAGAGATAATGTTATAGAAGGTGTATGGGGGAAGGGGAGTCCAAGAAGATAGGGACCATATCCATCCTTTTCACCACTGAAATGTCAGTACCTAGTACACTGCCTGGTACACAGCAGCCAACAATATTTGGTGAATATACAAATGAGGTGACTAGGAAGATTTTTGCCCTTTCCTGGCCCTTCCTTACAAAAGTCCCCTCACATTAGTGCCACCTGAAGCTCCCTGTTCTGCTCCTCCTCCATCCCTGTCACCATTACCATCACATGCACACACGCAAATACACAGATTGTTAAATGCTTGCTCCAGTATAAAATAAGCTCATACTGCTTTCAAGAACCCTGACCTTGTCTCAGCAAGTTGAAGAAGAGGTGGGTTCTGGTAAATGGCCATGGTCGCTGGTTCTTAAAGTAATGAGGTTATATCATGATCACAAGCTTTTCCTCCATGAGTTAAAAACAACCTACTTCTGGTGCTATGTTGTGAGCACAGGAGCCAATCATTCTCTTTGCTGGGGTAGATTATAAAGTAACTAAAATATTTTCATTCTTTTCTCTTCCCCCTTCCCCCACTAACCTTGCAGCTCGCTGTGGTGATGAAGTTGCTCGTTATTTAGATCACCTTTTGGCGCACACTGCTCCCCATCCTAAACTAGCCCCTACCTCACAGAAGGGAGGGCTAGATCGGTTCCGAGCTGCTGTGCAAACAACCTGCGACTTAATGTCCTTGGTGACCAAGGCCAAGGAACTGCATGTACAGAGTGAGTAATGCTGTGACTCACCAGAGTCAGGCACAGGATGACGTGAAGCCCAGGATGGGGGCGGGCATTGATTACAATGTAAGCAGGAACTTAAGTTTTGTTTACTGCTTTATCCCCAGCATCTCAGACAGCACCTAGAACACATTAGACACTCAAATATTTGTAAAATTCGTGAATTGTGTATAGTTATGCTGCAGGTAGTGCTATGTAGTCTGGTTTAACTGGTAACATGGTAAGAAGAGGCAGAACAAGAGACATGGAGCATATTCAACTATAACATTAAAGTTAAAAATGGTAGAAAGGGCTTTTCCTGTGGGAAAATTACTTCTATGGAATTTTATTGTTGTTCCAGCAATGTAGATCTGTTTTGTCAAATATAATACTCATTCTTTACAACTTTGCCATTCTCCTCCCCATGGCCACTACCCTCCTTCAGTTGTATTTGCAGTGGAGGGTGTCTTCTGCCACACATTGCCAGGAGTAGTCATGGTTCCAAAGAGTGTTCAATGTCTCGATAGTAGCTGGATATGACAGGAGAGAAGGGCTCCCTTGGCCACACCTAGAAGACCTGAATGTTAACATTCTACAGATGATGAGAATGACTGAGATGCATGCTCTTGCTGTCTAAAACTTTATTGACCATTACTAACCAAAGATATTAAACATGAACTTTGGGAATCATTTAACATTTATAATAGGGAAAAGCTTAGCATACCCTTTGAGTATGCTTCCTTGAGAAAGGGCTTATGTGAAGAGATGAAATGTGTTAAGTTATACTTCTCAGTTGTGAACCAGAAAACTTGAGCTTAATTCCCAGCTCTGCTACTTACTTGCTTGAACAGTTATTTGAGCTCTGTATCTCTCTTTCTGTATCTGTAAAGTGGTGAAAATTACAAATCTTTCCTTAGAGGTGATGGTAAGTATTTCGACAATGAACTGTAAGTAAACAATCTTAGGAATATCTCAACTACATTTTTTTTGTTCCCTAGATAGGATTATCCATTCACGTATTGTTAGGGAAATTTAACCACTAACAGCCAGATATTCACCTAGAAAAGTTCGGAAAATATAAAATGCAACTGAGTTCTTTCTATTATATGTCGTATTCCATCAAAGTATCAGTGAACGCACCATTGTGGATTAATTACATTAGTAAATTTAATATCTTACATGTCCAGCTAGTGCTATAATTCTAGAAATTCAATTCAAAATATACTTATTAATTGCACATGATTTAAATTATCTGGTATGCATATTTGTTTTCTTTGATATTACCAAGAAAGAAGAAATTTCTCATTCTTGTTCTATAAAGAATTGACTCACATGTGACTTAATTGTTGGAGTCAATTGTGCATTTCTATTAGTCTCCTAATTATCTAATATTTCCCACAAATGTCATACTTTTGCAGATGTTCACATGTATCTTCCTATGAAGTTATTTCAGGCTTCCCGGCCTTCATTCAATTTACTTGATTCATCTCATTCCCGACAGGAGAACCAGGTAAATTTGCGCACGAGGTATTTCTATCGGCTTTTTGAAAAACTGCCATCTTTATGGGAAATAATAGAACTAGTCATTATGGTTCTTGCTAGTAGTAACTAGTGGTACGCAAAATGCTATCCTGGTGAACTTTTACATTGGACAAGTTTGTCTGGTCAGACTGGGAAAACTAGATTGCTGTATTATACATCTGGAAGGTTTCATTGTTTTTGCTTTGCTTTTCATTAATATTTAAAGAATTCCTTTGGAAAAGGTTTAGAGGTAAAAAGATGACTCATTCTAGGACATTATTTAAGTTGAGCACTTGTGAACTTAATTTCTTTTCATCATTTCTCAAACTAAAGGTTCCCTCTGTTCGTGTAGAAATACATCTTCCTAGAGACCAGTCTGGGGAGGTTGACTTTAAAGCACTGGTTTTACAGTTGAAGGAGACCTCAAGCTTACAGGAACAAGCTGATATCCTCTATATGCTGTATACTATGAAGTAAGTGGTAGATATCATCAATCTAGTTTAATGTTCATAATCAGAGGAATTACAACATAATAAATAGAGTACAGCTTCTGGAGTTTCACCGATCTGGATTTGAATATAGTTTAACAACCTACACATCATGTGACTTCAAACCCTCAGTTGTCCTCATTTATAGAATTTGAATTATATATACCTCATAGAGTTATTGTAAAGATTAAGATATAATATCCACGAAGTCTCTAATACAATGCCTGGTACGTGGTGGGTGATCAATAACTGATAAGTATTATTGTCATTAGGCTATTTTTAAACCTCCATTATTTGGTCAAATGTACAGATAAGGTTTTAACTCAAGAAATGTAAGAATATAAAGATTTATAGGAAAAAGAAGCTAACATTTTTGTTTGCTATGTGTCAGGCATCCTGCTAGGTAGTTTGTATTAGTACAAACTCGATATGTCCAAATTGAACTCCTCTCTCCTGGACCCCACAAGCCCACACAAAAATAATCTGTTCTGCCTCCTTTTCTATGTTCTACTCACCATGAAGAAGCAGGATGGACTTTCTTCCCCTAAACTTGGTTTGGATTTTGAGATAATGGTGACATACACATACCAAGAAGATGTGGAATATTTATTACTCACATAATGAGGCTTTCTGGGAAGAGCAAAGAAGGTTCCCAGCTTGCTCCCAAAAAAGCTTGAGAGCCCAGGGAAAGGAGACTAAATTGGGGGTTTTATAATCATTACAGGATGAACATTCTCACTGGCTTTTAGCTTTCTTTTTTTGTTGTGTCCTTGTTTGGTTTTGGTATCAGGGTAATGCTGGCCTTATAAAATGAGTTTGGAAGAACTCTCCCCTTTTCCTTTTTTTTTTTGAATAGTTTGAAAATAATTAGTATTAGTTCTCTAAACATTTGGTACAGTTCAGCAGTGAAACCATCTGGTCCTGGGCTTCCCTCTGAGGGAAGACTTTTTATTACTGATTCAATCTCCTTTGTTATTGATCTATTCAGATTTTCTATTTCTTCATACTTCAATCTTGGTAGATTGTATGTGTTCACAAATGTATCCATTTCTTCTAGGTTTTCCTACTTGCTGGCATATAATTGTTCATAACAGTTTCTAACAATTCTTTGTATTTCTGTGGTATCAGTTATATCTCATCTTCTTTTTTTAATTTTGAGGCGAGGTCTTGCTCTGTTGCCCAGGCTGGAGTGCAGTGGCGTGATCACGGCTTACTGCAGCCTTCACTGCCCAGTCTCAAGTGATCCTCCCACCTCAGCCTCCTGAGTAGCTGGTACCACAGGTGTGTGCCACCATGCCCAGCTAAATGTTTTTTTAATTATATATAGAAATGAGGTCTTACTATGTTGCCCAGGCTATATATCTCCTTTTCATCTCTCATTTTATTTATTTGGGTGTTCTTTCTTTTTTTGTTTGTCTAGCCAAAGCTTTGTTGATTTTGTTTATCTTTTCAAAAAAAAAAATCAGCTCCTCATTTTGTTAATCATTTGTATTGCTTTTTTAGTCTCTATTTTGTTTATTTCCACTCTGATGTTTATTGTTTCTTTCCTTTTACTAATTTTGGGTTTGGTTTGTTCTTGTTTTTCTAGTTCCTTTAGGTGTAACATTATGTTGTTTATTTGAGATCTTTATACTGTTTGATATATGCATTCATTGCTATAAACATCTCTCTTAGAATAGCATTTTCTGTATCCCATATCTTTTGGTATGTTGCATTTCCTTTTCATTTGCCTAAAGAAAATTTTGTAATTTCCCTCTTAATTTGTTCAGTGACCCCCTTGGTTGTTTAGGAGCATGTTTAATTTCCTTGTATTTGTACAGTTTCTGTGGTTTCTCCTGTTATTGATTTCTAATTTTATATCATTGTGATCAGAAAAGATACTTGATATGATTTTGATCTTCTTCAATTCGTTAATGCTTGTTTGTGGCCTAGTATATAATCTACCCTGCAGAATGTTCCATGTGAAGTTGAGAATAATGTGCATTCTGTAGCTTTTGGATGGAATGTTCTGTAAATATCAATTAGGTCCATTTGGTCTAGTGTACAGTTTAAATCCAATGTTTGTTGATTTTCTGTCTATGTGATCTCTCCATTACTGAAAATGGGCTGTTGAAGGCCCCTACTATTATTGTATTGTGATCTATCTCTCCCTTTAGGTACGTTAATATTTGCTTTATATACTTAGGTGCTCCAATGTTGGGTGCATATACATTTACAATAGTTAAATCCTCTTGCTTAACCGACCCCCCTTATCATTATATAGTGACCTTCTATATCACTTTTTAGTTTTTTACTTAAAGTCTATGTTTTTAAGACAGTCTTGCTCTGTCAGCCAGGCTGGAGTGTAGTGCCATGAACATGGCTCACTGCAGTCTCAAACTCCTGGGCTCAAGTGATTCTCCCACTTCAGTTTCCTGAGTAGCTGGGACCACAGGTGCATGCCACCATGCCCAGCTAATTTTTATTTATTTATTTTATTTATTTATTTATTTTTGCAGAGCTGGCATCTGGCCATGTTGCCCAGGCTGGTCTCAAACTATTGGGCTCAAAGCATCCTCCTGCCTCAGCCTCCCAGAATGCTGGGAGTTACAGGTGTGAGCCACAGCACCTGGCCCTGAAAGTCTGTTTTATCCAAGTAGAGTTACGTCTGTTGTCTTTTGGTTTCCATTTGCATGGAATATCTTTTTTCCATCCACTCACTTTTAGTCCATGTGTGTCCTCACAGGTGGAGCGAGTCTCTTTTAAGCAGCATATAGTTGGTTCTTGCTTTTTTTTTATTCATTAAGCTACTCTGCTTTTTAATGGGATAACTTAATCAATTCACATTAAAGGTAATTATTGGTAGGTAAGGGCTTACTACTGCCATGTAATTAATTGTTTTCCAGTTGTTTTGTAGAGTCCTTCCGTCCTTCCCCCCTCCTTCTTTCCTTCCTTCCCCCCTCCTTCTTTCCTTCCTTCCTTTCTTTTTTATTTCTTTCTTACTATCTGTCTTTATAGCTAAGTGATTTTCCTTCATAATTGTTTTGATTTTTTGCTTTTTATTTTTACCATATCTATTATATGTTTTTGCATTGTGCTTACCATGAGGCTTACAAAAAGTCTTAACAATTTAACTATGATTACAATAAAAGAGAAGAAAAAAACTCTTTAACTCCACCTCCCAACATTTTGAGTTTTTGATGTCACAATTTACAATTTTTATATTGCATATCCCTTAACAAATTATTGTAGTTACTGTTTTTAATAGTTTTGTCTTTTAACCTTCATACTAAAGATGTAATTTACACACCATCATTAGATTAATAGAGTATTCATATGACTATGTACTCAGTGACATATATTTTCATATGTTTTCATATTACTCATTAATGTCTTTTTCTTTCATCTCGAAGAACTCCCTTTAGCATTTCTTGTAAAACAGGTCTGATGGTTATGTATTTCCTCAGCTTTTGTTTGTCTGGAAAAGTCTATATCTTCTTCATTTCTGAAGTATTCTTGGCCGGCAGTTTTTTCCCTTCAGCATGTTGAATACCTCATCTCACTGTCTCCTGGCCTATAAGGTTTCTGCTGAGAAGTCTGCTGTTAGGCTTATTAAGATTCCCTTGTCATCACACACTGGGGCCTGTTGTGGGGTGGGGGGAGTGGGGAGGGATAGCATTGGGAGATATACCTAATGTAAATGACGAGTTAATGGGTGCAGCACACCAACATGGCACATGTATACATATGTAACAAACCTGCACGTTGTGCACATGTACCCTAGAACTTAAAGTATAAAAAGCAAAAAAGATTCCCTTGTATGTTATTTGCTTCTTTTTTCTCACTGCTTTCAGGATTCTCTCTTTGTCTTTGATCTTCGACATTTTTATTATAATAGGTTGTGACATAGTCTTATTTGGAGTAGAATTTATTTTCAAATATTTATCTTCCTATTGAACATGTCTAAAATCAAATTCACTGTCTTTACCACAAACCTACTGCTATTGTCTTTCCTGACTCTATTCTTGTTATCATCATTCCTTCAAGTAACCCAGACTTGAAATTGTGTCATTATCTTCAATTCCTCCTCATCCCCTGCCTCCCGCTACAGCATCAGCACTACCATAGGGAATCATTGGCCAAATCTAAATCCTCTATGATTTGACTTTCAACCTTTATTTACCATTACTCTTCCCTTACAAAGTGAATGCTGTCACCAAAACAGTCTATTTATCATACTCAAAACACAGCCTCTACATGTCTACCTTCATACCTTGATTCTTATTTTTTCCTCTGCCTAGAATACTCTCCTTAACCACACTCCATTTCTACCTTTTGCATATCTCTCTGTCAAGGCCTAGGTCATCTGTCACCCACATGAAACTTTCTCCAATCTCTAATAGTAAAAATAAACTTCCACTGATTCTGAAATCTCATAGCACTTTTTTCATATCTTTAAAATTTGACAATGTCAGACTTAGAGAAAAGTTGTGAGGATAGTACAATAAAAATTCTGGATAGCCCTCATCCAGATTCATCAGATGTTTCCACTGAGCTTTTAATCTCTCTCTGTTTCACATTGATATCATCATCTATACTCAATCACACACACATATATTATTTTTTTCTGAACCATTTGAGAATAAGTGGCAGACATGATCCCCATCTAACCCTAAATAATTCAGTGTTTATTTCTGAAAAATTAGGAACTCTCCTACATAAGCACAGTATAATTGCCAATGTCAGGGAATTGTTTAACATTAAACCAATACTATTAACTATCTACAGATACTGTTAAGATTTGTCATATAGCCCAATAGTGTCTTTATAGCAAAAGAACATCTAAAATCATGCATTTTATTGAGTTCTCATGTGTCTTGAGTCTCCATTTATCTGGAACAGTTCCTGAGTCTTCATTTTTCATGTTATTAACATTTGTGAAAATACAAACCAGTTATTTTGCAGAATGTCCCTCAATTTCAGTTTATGTGATATTTCCTCATGATTAAATTCAGATTATACATTACTAACATAATGCCAAGTTCTTTTCCATGTGTCATATCATAGTGTTGATTAGTCCCATTGCTGATACTATAAACTTTGATCACTTGGTTTGATCATTTGGTTAAGGTAGATTCTTCCATGTACCTACACCATAAAGTTATTATGTCACCTTTTGAAATTAAAAAAGTATCTTGTAGAGATGTACTTTAAGACTATGTAAATATACTGTTACTCTTCAAACTTTCGCTCACTGATTTTTTCATCCATTAATGACTTCCTATAGCACATTTTATTTTGCTTTTTTAATTTAATATATTGAATAGATATATTCCCATGGTTCAAAATTTTTTTTTTTTTTTTTGAGACGGAGTCTGGCTCTGTCGCCCGGGCTGGAGTGCGGTGGCCGGATCTCAGCTCACTGCAAGCTCCGCCTCCCGGGTTCACGCCATTCTCCTGCCTCAGCCTCCCGAGTAGCTGGGACTATAGGCGCCCGCCACCTCGCCCGGCTAGTTTTTTGTATTTTTTAGTAGAGACGGGGTTTCACCGTGTTAGCCAGGATGGTCTCGATCTCCTGACCTCGTGATCCGCCCGTCTCGGCCTCCCAAAGTGCTGGGATTACAGGCGTGAGCCACCGCGCCCGGCCGGTTCAAAAATTTTTAAGTACAAAAGGATATACAGTGAAAGAGTAAAATGTCTTTCTCCCATCTCTGTTCCCCCAGATACCCAGTTCCCCTTCTCATGAGCAGTCGTTGTGTGTATGTGTGTGTGTCTGTGTGTGTGTGTGTGTGTGTGTGTGTATCCTCCCATGGACATTTATGGTTACGTAGGTAAACACAGACATATATGTGGATACTTTTACCCCTATTTATCCAAAAGGTAGCATAGTATATGCACGGCTCTGTACCTTGCTTTCTTTCACTAAAACTATATATCTTGATAATCACTGCATATATATTCCAATTATCTGTTGCTTCATAACAAATCACTCTGAAACTCAGTAGCTTAAAATAACAAAAATTTAAAATTTTTAAAATTATCTTTCACAGTTCTGGGACTTGCCTGTGTTCAGCCAGGCAGTTCTCACCTGAGATCTCTCATTTAGTTTTGGTCAACAATGTCTGGGGCTGGAATCTTCACAATGCTTGCTCACTCATATGTCTAGGGGTTGGTACTGGCTGTTGGCTAGAACCTCAGCTGAGGTTACATACAGCTGGTATACCGCAGATGACCTCCTCATATGTCTCCCCACATCTTCACAGCATGATGACTAGGTTCTACTAGTAAGTGTCCCAGCTGGGAGCTCTATTACTTTGTATAGCCTAGCCTCAGAAATTATGTAAGTCACTTTTGCCTTGATCACAAGCATGCCTGGGTTCAAGGGAAGGGAACACAGAAACCATCTCTTCATGGGAGGAGTGTGAGAGTCACATTGTAAGAAGAGTAGGTTAGATAGGAAATTGTTGCAGCTATTGTTGAAAATATAATACCACAGTCTAGATCTACTTCATATTTTCTTAATAATTGTGTGCCATTCCATTATTTGAATATATCATAATTTACTTAGCCAGTCTCTTATTGATGAACATTTGAATTGTTGCCAGAATTCACAGTCACAAAAATGCTATAGCAAATAGCCTCATGGCACATAGCATTTCACGTGTGTGAAATTTATCCTGCAAGTAAACCAGAACTTGAATTGATAGATCAAAAAATAGGTATTTTTTAACTGTACAATTAAATGGTTTTTAATGTATTCACATTGTTGTGCATTCTTCACCACTATTCATTTTAGAACATTTTCATTACCCCAAAAAGAAACCCCACTTCCTTTATCCGTCAACCCCCAATCCCTCCATCCCCCCAGCCCTAGGCAGCCACTAATCTACATTCTGTCTGTATAGATTTGTTTGCTTGGGACATTTTATGTAAATTGAGTCTTGCAATATGTGGTCCTTTATGACAGGCTTCTTTCATTTAACATAATATTTTCAAGGTTCATCTGTGTTGTAACATGTATCAGTACTTCATTCTTTTATTTCCAGATATTATAACCTGTATAAATATAACACATTTTATTTATCCATTCATCAGATGATGGACATTTGGGTTCTTTCTACTTTTTGGCTATTATGAATAATGCTGGTATAAACATTCATGTACAAGTTAATGTGGACATATGTTTTTATTTCTATTGGCTGTATAACTAGTAGTGGAAATGCTGGATTCTATGGTATTCTGTATTTAACCATGTTAGGAATTGCCAGGCTGATTTTAAATATTTTCATTATTGATATATATTTACAAATAGCTCTCCAGAGGAATTGTCCAATTTTTATTCTGATCAGCAGCATATTGATGGTGCCTGTTTTCTCAAAGCCTCACCAAAACAATCTGATAGGTTAAAAATGTTATCTTGGCATAGTGCTAAGTTAAAGTTTCTCTATGAGTGAGGTTGAGCACCTTTTCCTATCTTTAAAAGCCATCTGTTTGTTTTTCCAGCAATATTTGTTTTGCCAGGTTTTCTTTTGTTAATTTTTGTAATCTACATGTTGGAGTTCTTTATGTGTAAGGGAAATTATCCTATGAATTGCAAACATTTTTTCCTCATTTGTAATTTGTCATATGACTTTCCTTACAGTGGTTTTTGAAATAATTCTTTTGTTAAATCTTTGTCTTTAATTTCAACTATATTGAAGCCCATGAATAGGGTAAAAGAATGCATTTTGTCAAAAGCACAGCTGAAACTAAGACTTATTCTTGTCTAGGTACTGGCTTTCAGGGCTGACTGTTAATCATAGTTTTATAAGAATTCTTAGTAAATTGCATTGATTTCCTAGTGAGAGAGACTTATCAAAAACAGGCATATTCATTATAACACTGAAAGAAAAGATGATTGCCAGAGGCTTTACTTATAACTGATGTAGTCCCGTCTTTAAAATTCTAGAGGACCTGACTGGAACACTGAATTGTATAATGAAGGGAGTGCTACAGTCAGAGAGCTTCTTACCGAGCTGTATGGCAAAGTGGGAGAAATTCGTCACTGGGGCCTGATCCGATACATTTCTGGGATCTTAAGGAAGAAAGTGGAAGCACTTGATGAGGTACTATAAATTCTTGAATTTATACCAAATCTAAATAAGAGTGCTTTTTAAAAATTGATTTCTATAATTGTTTTTTAAAACAACCATAGCCTCTAACCATTTGAGATGTCTTTTCCACATAAAATTTGATATTCAATTCTTTTTGTTTGTGAATGACAAGTAAGAATTGTAGATTTATAAAATTTTATAAACCATAACATCTTTATAATGATATTAAGAATTCTATATCTTAAGAATGAATTTACACTAGGTTCCTACCTCCTAGAAAGGGAAACGTCCATACACCATTAGTGGGAATGGAACTTGGTATAGCCACTTACGGAAAACAGCATGGAGGTTCATCAAAAAACTAAAAGTAGAACTACCATGGGATCCAGCAGTCCAACTACTGGGTATATATCAAAAAGAAAGGAAATCAGTATATGCGAGAGATAATCTACAATTCCCATGTTTATTGTGGCACTATTCCCAATAGCAAAGGTATGGAATAAACCTAAATGTCCATCAGAAAATGAATAGATGAAGAAAATGTGGTATATATACACAATTGGATATTATTCTGCATTAAAAAGAGTGAAACCCTGTCATTTACAGTAACATGAATGGAACTGGAGGGCACTATGTTAGGTGAAATAACCCAGGCACAGAAAGACAAATACCACATGTTCTCACTCATATGTGCGAGCTTAAAAAGTTGATCTCATAGAGGTAGAGAGTAGAATGATTGATACCAGAAGCTGGGAAGGGTAGTCGGGAGTGGGGGACAAAGAAAGATTGCTTAATGGGCACGAAAATACAATTAGATTGAAGGAATAAGATCTAGTCTTTAGTGTCACAATAGGGTGACTATAGTTAACAATAATTTGTTGTAAACTCAAAATAACTAAAAGAGTAGATTTGGAATCTTGCCATCACAAAGAAATGATAAATATTTGAGGTGATGGATGTCTCAATTACCCAGGTTTGATCATTACATGTTGTATGCTTGTATGAAACTATCACATGTACTCCATAAATATGTATAACTTATTTATCCATAAAAATTAAAAACTTAAACATTTAAACAAATTTGTTAAAAAGAAAGAAAAAAATCCATAAACCAACCAAACAAAAAAATTCCTGCCTTGTAGGAGATAGATGAAAAGGCTTCATTGTTTCTTCCTAGAAATCCTTCTTTTCTGATCTTCATGGTATTTTCTGAGGAAGAGAGTTCAGTGTGTCATTATGTTAAGGAGGAGCAAAGGTTTCTAAGCTGAAAAGAGAAATGCTGTGGAAACCTGAGGTGTTACAGAAACGATAATATTATGCTATCTCTTGTTAGGCCTGCACAGACCTTCTCTCCCACCAGAAACATTTGACAGTGGGACTTCCTCCAGAACCTCGAGAAAAGACTATCTCTGCGTGAGTATGGCTGAATTTGATCAGGCTTCTCTGAGCCTTTAAGGAGTGGTGTGGACTTAGAATTCCCTTGCCCTAATCTGTCAGTGGATGATAATGTCCCACATATGTTCACCTCTATCAGAGACACTTAGTGGAAGAATGTTGGTAATGATAGGGCAAGAGTAAATGAAGGAGAAAACTCACAGAGAGTAGTACTCAAACTCTTTTTACTTATTGGATTTTCCATGCCTGCCATTCAAAAAACAAAACAAACAGGGTACCTTGAGTTAGCAACCACAAAATGTCAGCCATACTCTGGAAAGAGGAAGTGAAAGAAAGTGGCTAGAGCCAGGGCTAACCATGAAACTCCATGCTGCTCAAGAAGAATAAAGGGGATGGAGGTCATAGTCAAAGAGGAAAAATGGCTACTTACAGAGCAATGTGAGGTAGCACCCCTCTAGGAACCCTGTAATCAGAGTGCCACTGTCTGAGGTCTGCCACAGCCTCCAACTGGAAAGAGTACCCTAAGATAGGCTTGGCCTGGAGGGAGATGTGAGTCAAGTGATGGGGCTGGGATGGAAAATTGAATCTTTATACATGAGTCTTCCTTTTGCCACTGGCCATGCCAGTAAAATTCATCTGCAGTAAATGTGTTTAATTTCATATCACACCAGTGCCAAAATTTAAGTCTTACAAAGAGTATGTATCTCCAAGAAATATTTTTAGAGAGATTCTAATTTCATTCATAAATGATCTGAAGAATCTGTTTTTCTGCTAGAGAGTAATTTTTAAAAAGGGTATTCCCCCCTGCTTGTCAGTTCTACTTCTGTAGCCAAAGTAGTAAAAAAAACTTTTGTAAATATTTCTCCCTCATTTTTTCCCGGTTAAACTCTATCTACAGCATGTTTTTTATTGACAATTTTTTTTTACTACATTGGCTACAGAAGGGATACTTTTGCTGATGTCTGCATACTACTTCCTTCCTGGTTTATGTCCATGATTTCTGTTACCCTTGAGTTCCAGTTCAAGCTCCCATATGAAGGCTCAGAGAAGCATAAGTTCCAGCAAACTTCACCACCACGGGCTTAAAGTGCTCTGGGTACTAAATAAACTCAAAAAGCAGTCTAGGCCACAAGGACTGCAATTCCTGGGCAAATCCTTGTGTTGTGCTGGACTCGAAACCAATGGACTTGGGGTACATGCGACCTAGTGAGATATCAGCTAGGGTGGGCAAAGGAGTGCTTGTGCCACCCCTCTTCCAACTCCAGATAGTACAACTCTGGGAGAGAATCCTTCCTTCCACTTGAGAGGAGAGGAAAGAGTAAAGAGGACTTTATCTTGCAAGTTGGATACCAGCTCAGCCACAGTAGGATAGGGCACCAGGCAGAGGCATCAGACTCCCATTCCAGGCCCTAGCTCCTGGATGACATTTTGACACACACCTTGCATCAGAAGGGAACCTGCTACTTTGAAGGGAAGGACCCAGTTTTGGCAGGATTTATCACGTACTGACTAAAGAGCCCTTGGGCCCTGAACAATCAGCACAGTGACTAGGTAGTACTTGGCCATGGGCCTTGAGTGAGACTCTGAGACATTCTGGTTCCAGGTGTGACCAAACACATGCCCAGCTGTGGTGGGTATATGGAGAGACTCCTTATGCTCAAGAAAAGGAGATGGAAGAGAAAAGGGGACTTTGTCTTGCAGCTTAGGTACCAGGTTGGCCACAGTGGGGTAGAGCACAAAGCAGGTTCTTGAGGTCCCCGATTATAGGCCTGGCATTTGGCCCAGTAACTGCTAACAAACGTACAGTGCAGTGGTGTTTGAAGAAGTTTTGCAAAGGAAACAAGAGCCTTGAAGATGAGGAGCATAGTGGCCAGCCGTCGAAAGTTGACAATGACCAATTGAGAGCTATCGTTGAAGCTGATCCTCTCACAACTACACGAGAAACTGCCAAAGAACTCAGCATCAACCATTCTACAGTCAGTCATTCGGCATTTAAAGCAAATTGGAAAGGTGAAATTGGAGAAAATATTTGCCAACTACCCATCTGATAAGGGATTAATAACCAGAATATATAAGGAGCTCAAACAATTCTATAGGAAAAAAAATCTAATAGTCTGCTTTAAAAATGGGCAAATAGTCTGAATAGACATTTCTCAAAAGAAGACATACAAATGACAGACATATGAAAAGATGCTCAACATCATTGATCATCAGAAAAATGCAAATCAAAACTACAATGAAGTATCATCTCACCCCAGTTAAAATGGCTTTTATCCAAAAGGCAGGCAATAACAAATGCTGGCAAGGATGTGGAGAAAAGGGAACCCTCATGTATTGTTGGTAAGAATGTAAATTAGTACAACTGCTATGGTGAACAGTTTGGAGGTTCCTGAGAAAAAGCTAAAAATAGAGCTGCCATATGATCCAGCAATCCCACTGCTAGGTATATACCCAAAAGAAAGGAAATCAGTACATTGATGAGATATCTGCACTCCTGCGTTTATTTCATCAGTATTCACAATAGCCAAGATATGGAAGCAACCTAAGTGTCCATCAGTAGATGAATAGATCAAGAAAATATGGTACATATACAAAAGGGAGTACTATTCAGACACAAAAAAGAATGAGATCCTGTCATTTGTAACAACATGGATGGAACTGGAGGTCATTTTGTTAAGTGAAATAAGCCAGACACAGAAAGACAAAGTTCACATGTTCTCACTGATTTGTGGGAACTAAAAATCAAAACAATTGAACTCATGGAGATAGAAAGTAGAATGATGGTTACTAAAAGACTGGGAAGGGTAGCAGGGGTTATGGGTTGGGGGTGGGGATGGTTAATGGGTACAAAAAGTAGTTGGAGAGAATGAATAAGATCTCGTATTTGATAGCACAATAGGGAGACTATGGTCAAAATAATTTAATTGTGCATTTAAATATAACTGCAAGAGTGTAATTGGATTGTTTGTAACACAAAAGATAAATGCTTGATGAGATAGATACCCCATTTACCCTGATTTGATTATTACATGTCAAATGCCTGTATAAAAATATCTCATGCACCCCAGAAATATATACACCTACTATATACCCACAAAAATTAAAAATTAAAAAAATTTAAAGAAAAGAATTTGAGGCGAGGACACAATTCAACCCATAAAATCTTGCTTCTGGAAAAAGTAATCTTTTTTGTATCAGTTTTGTGACACTGTAGGCAGTCCAAAGAAGATGATGGCATGGTTCATGCCCCAGAGTACTTTGTGTCAGCAGGAGAATCAGAAGTGTGGGAGGATGGGTGTATACCTGTGTGTGTGTGTGTGTGTGTGTGCTCGTATGTGAATTGAAACTATAGAAAATCAAACAACTCTATCAACTGTGATTGTAAAATAATAAAATGGTTTCAAAAAGGCACAGCTAGTATTCCATTGTGGGGGTGGGATGCTGAAGAGATGTTGGTTAAAGAAGGAATACATTCTAATGTTCAGTAGCAGAGTAGGGTGACTATTGTTAACAACAATGTATTGTATATTTCAAAATAACTAGAAGAGAGGACTTGAAATGTTCCCAGCTAAAAGAAATGGTAAATGCTCAAGGTGATGGATACCATAAGTACCCTGACTTGATCATTACACATCCTATGTATGTAACAAAACATCAGATGTACCCCGTAAATATGTAGAAATATTGTGTATTACCAAAAAAAGCACAGCTTAAAGTTAATTTAGTACTTTGTAGTCATAATAGTTACTTGTCAAATGTTCAAAGCTAACTATGAAAGACTAGTCTAGAAGGACATCACGGTGTGAGTTTTAAATAAATTTTGAAGGAGGAAGAGAATCCAGGTTTAGAGAGAGGAGAGCAGAGCTCCTCTAAGTTGATATGGGCCACAGTGGTTTCAGGAGGCAATGAAAGAGCTCTGAAGTTTGAAAGAATCAGAATGCTGTTGGTCATGATGAAATGTTGAGGCAGTGATGTGGACTTGGATAAAGTTGCTTCATTTTTTCAGCATATTTAAGATTAAGTGGTTGTAGAATATTGTCTTTCTTCACTGTCTTCTTCCTCAGACCTCTGCCCTATGAGGTGCTCACTCAGCTGATAGATGAAGCCAGTGAAGGGGATATGAGCATTTCAATCCTTACACAGGTGAGAAGAATTGTAAAGGCTAATCTGGTGATTGATATTTTAAAGTTTGTTTTCAATTGATCTAGCGATTTCCAAAGACAACAAAATAGGCGTTGTGAGACCTGGGCCATTATTTTTGTCTATATCTACTCTGTGTGCAGGAAATAATGGTATATCTAGCCATGTATATTCGAACCCAGCCTGGCCTCTTTGCTGAAATGTTTCGACTTCGAATTGGTCTGATCATACAAGTTATGGCAACAGAACTGGCCCACTCCCTTCGATGCTCAGGTACTTAATTCAGTAACTGTTTTAGGTAGAATTCACTTTTGATGTAGGTTTATAGAGTTCGGAATCAAGAAAGAAAGAAAGCTAAAACATTTTTATCCATAGCTCAAGCTGGATATGGCAGCCTTGTTCCCCTGTTAGTCACTATTTATGCAAGTCAAGGAGCTGATATGATGACACATTTGTGTATCAGTTCTGCAGATTCCGAATGCCATCTCCTGGGGACTCCACTCCAAATCCTTCTTAACTTATCACTCTTTGCTAACTTCATTTCTCTAACTCTGGAGAGTACTTGAGTGTGACAGATTGGGTTGGGTTCAGATTTAGGCAGTGGAGCATCTGTACACCAAGAATGAGTCACAACATCAGTGGATCATGGTGTCAGTATTCTGTCTAGTCACCATCATGATTGAATAAAGGAAGATGACATTTTCATTAACATCTATCTGACAAGACTCTCTTTGAAATTAACTATAGGTGTATTTGGCAAGATAAAAGTTTTAGTTAGAAGAATAGTTGGGGCCTGTAAAAGCTGTAGGGCAAAATGGTATAAAGTGTGAAGGGGAAAAATGGACCCCTATGGCATGACTCCTTATTCCATTAGTATTTGTTTGATTTCAACAAGAATTGCAAAATAATACAGATAGGGAGGTACAGAAAAATAAAATCAAAGTTGTAAAACTCAATTTTAGCCATTCTTTCTGTTAAATTTCCCCCAAAAGGCTCGTAATCGAGCTGTTAACAAGTAGCTAAATTTATCAGTTTGAGTCAAACCGAACTCAAACACATGAGATAATTTATATTTAAGTAACCCTTTGACGGAAGAGAGCTAGCAGTTATTTTATACCTACCATATTCCAGAGACTGTGCTTTTTGCTTTAAGTTTATAGATATTGTATCATTTAATCCTTACAAGAATCCTCTGGAGAAGAAGGTAGTATTGTGTCACTTTTACCAATAATGAAACTGAAACTCAAGGTTACCTAACATCCCCAAAGTAACATAGCTAGTAAATAGTGGAATTTGAGTCTGAGTCCACCTGATTGCAAATGATTTCCAGTTCAGTACATTGTTATAGATAAACATTATATAGTATTCTCTAGATGTGGTATCAAGGGATGTTTTGCGAGAGGGTGTGATTGCTCAATAATAAACCTTAATAAGGGATAAGTCCCTGAATATTCACTTTTCCTTAATTGCCTGTTATATTTCTTGTTTTCCTGTGGATTCATGAAAACCATGGCTCTTTATTCCTTATAGGATAAAGTCAAGATCCCTGGGTCTGATATTTAATACCCTCAACAGTCTGACCTTTATCTTCTACTCCCACAGTACTTCCCACTAATTTTGTCAGTTCCAGTCCTTGGAGAGTGAGATGTCTCCATTGATTTCAAAGGCAATTATTGTCTATACCTCTCATTTGGCACATAGAATATGCAATGTTTTATTGTTTATCATGTTTACATGTTCCATCACTCCCAAAGAGATAGTCAGACTCTCAAGATTAGGTATCATGTCACATACCTGCTTGTACTAATGTTACTTAAAATGATGACCTGCACGTAGTCAACTTTTAATAAATGTATGAAGTTGATTAACATGTTCAGGTTATCCTCTTATATTCATAATTTCATGGATTCAAATCTATATCTCTTAAGTCTCTATTATTTCTAGGCTGAGAAGTTTAAATTATTTTAGCCTATCTGCATATATACATTCATTGCCTTTCTCTGAATGACCTCCAGTTCCATTGTTATTCTTTCATTCTTCTCACCTTCAAATAAAGATTTTACTAAGTATCCTAATGGTGTGGAAGCAGGGCGAAGAAAAAATCAGTTACCTCGCTAATCCACAAATTGGATAGTCAGTCCTTAAATAATTAAGAATCTGTGGAAGGGGCCGGGCGCGGTGGCTCAAGCCTGTAATCCCAGCACTTTGGGAGGCCGAGACGGGCGGATCACGAGGTTAGGAGATCGAGACCATCCTGGCTAACACGGTGAAACCCCGTCTCTACTAAAAAATACAAAAAACTAGCCGGGCGAGGTGGCGGGCGCCTGTAGTCCCAGCTACTTGGGAGGCTGAGGCAGGAGAATGGCGGGAACCCGGGAGGCGGAGCTTGCAGTGAGCTGAGATCCGGCCACCGCACTCCAGCCTGGGCGGCAGAGCAAGACTCCGTCTCAAAAAAAAAAAAAAAAAAAAGAATCTGTGGAAGGAAGAATACCTAAGCAGTAGGGTGCTAGCAATTTATTTTGTAATTCTGTTCTTCCAATCAAGTGACTCAGAAATTCTAAGCAAGAAAAGAAATAGAGAAAGTATAGAGAGGGCATGGCAGGCAAATTAGAAGTCCTTCTGTTCTAACATTTCTGCTGACTAGCTGAGGAAGCCACGGAGGGCCTGATGAATCTCAGTCCTTCGGCCATGAAGAATCTCCTGCATCACATTCTCAGCGGCAAGGAGTTTGGAGTGGAACGAAGCGGTGAGATTGAATAACTGCAGTTTCATTTCATACTGTTTTGTTTAAGTGTCTCATTGGTTTTAAAATGTTTTTCCTTCATCACAGGAACCTTTTGCCCCAAATAAATAAACTCCAATATATAAAACAGAAACCAAGCTGTCTTCTGGAGCAAGATTTGGAAACCACTGTATTTTTCCTTAAATGATATATCAACTAAGTGGATTGATTATTATCATGTTTCATTTTTAACTGTTTAATGCATTCCCTCACATTATCTTAAGTCTCCACTTTAGGACAACTAGCAACCCATATCATCTGAAACTTTCTTATATTCTAATTGGCAATAATCCAGTAGCTCTTACAGTATTGTATTATGTGTGTAGCTGCTTACGGTACTTCTAATGTAACCCTTTCAAGTTTAAACTTACAAATTAATAGTCCACCTGCATTTGTGGTTTTGGTTGGATTTGGCATTGCATACCTAAAGCAGCAGAGCCAATGAAAAGCGGTCATCTCTCATGCTCAACTTTCAGGGTTAGGGTAAGTAGATATATACGGTCAGATGGATGGATGTCAGACCTTAGAGTGGTAAAAGAAGGTTAAAAAGCAGTGTGTTTCAAGCGGGGGATCTTGCTAAAATGCACATTTTGATTCAGTAGATCTGGGGTGGGACCTGAGATTCTACTAACAAGCTCCTAGGTGGTACTGATGCTGCTGGTCCATGGACCACATTTCAAATAGCAAGGTTATCATTTTTAAATTAAGTTAAAAATAAGGATATATATGAAAGTTTTTTTTTAATGTGATGGGGAAGAAATTGAACCTTATTATCCTCTCTCTTTCTCTGTAATCTCTCATACTATGTAGTTCGTCCCACTGATTCAAATGTCAGTCCTGCTATTTCTATCCACGAGATTGGTGCTGTTGGAGCAACCAAAACAGAACGAACTGGGATCATGCAGTTAAAAAGTGAGATAAAGCAGGTAAGATACTACTTGGGACATTAGCTGGGATATTGCCACGTTTAAGAACATTCTTTTGGAATCAGACTTTGTTGGGTCATTTATTTTGTTTCACATTCTGAGTTTAATTTGAGCCATTTATTTTTCAGGTGGAATTTCGTAGACTGTCAATCTCAGCTGAGAGTCAGGTGAAACAACTAGGGATCATTTAACATGGTTTAACTTACCTTTAGTTCTATATAACATGCATGAGCTCATGGCCTTTTTACAAATAAGATAACAAGTCTTGGAGTAGATTGTTTGAATTGCCTTTATAACAGTCATTTTGCAGACAGCTTTCCTTTTTCTGGACCAAAGTAATTTGCTGATTTTAGAAGGAAAGTAACTTGCATCTGATAACAAGAACTTGAAACCCTGAGTTTATGTTATTAGGACTGATGTAATTTTGGATTCTGTTATTAGGACTGATGTAATTTTGGAATTAATTTTCTTTATAAAACAAGATGTAGACTTCAAGCAAAGAGTTTTTGCTTGGCCAGAGTTTAGGTTGGCTTCTGAACCTTTTCCTACGCCCATTTGTGCGCTTTCTTGTAAAATCCAGCTTTAGCAAGAGAACCCTGCTAAGTCAGTTTAGCCAGAAACCCCTATCCTCGATATCTTATCATCCTTGATATCTGATCAGGCTCCCCATCTTCTACCACCCTCAGGTGATGTCCAGTCACCCTGGCCTGTCTTCAGCAAAAATCCTGTTAGAATGGTTTAGCCAGAATCCTCTCTACCTCTGATGTTTCTCTCTTAGTAATTTTTCCACCCCTTGGCTATAAATTCCCACTTGCTTATGTTATATTCAGAGGGGAGCCCAATCTTTCTCCCTTACTGCAAGATCTCGTTGCAATGGTTCTGCACCTATTAACAATGGTCCTGAATAAAGTCTTCCTTACTGTGCTTTAACAAGTATCACTGAATAATTTTTTCTTTAACAAGATATACAAAAGGTGTTGTGGACACGTAGAGGGAGAAACATCTAAATCAGTCTGGGAGATAGTGGGAGTCACTAAATACCATGTTGTAGTCTCTTAATTTTTCCTGCAGGTGAGAATAGAGAGTGGTTGCATTATACAAGGAAATAGTTAACAAAATCTTCCATAGCTTATTTTTAAAACTCTAGGAAGTCATGTGGTTTCAAGATCTCCAAGTTGAGAAATTACTGATTTGGCCTCTCCTAGAAGCACATTTTATGAAAAGTTTAAAACTACTTAAAACTACTCCTCCTATTTTCAGAATAGAATTATGATAGCTTGCAGTATAGAAACACCTCCAGAAGAGGAGAGGTGAAATGGAAATTTGGAGTTTTATTTTTAGTTTTTGTTTCTTTTTTTAAAGTTTTTTAGCACTGGGGTCTCACTGTGTTGTCCAGGCTGGAGTGCAGTGGCTATTCACAGGCACAAAATCTTGGATTCATGCACTCCTTCTACCTCAGTTTCCAGAATGGCTTGGGACTAAGGCATGACACCACCTTACTATTTGGTTTTTTAAAAAGAAATTAGAAACCCTTTAGAAAGACAGTGAGCCAATGCTTGAAGCTTAATCTGAGGTAACTTGAGTACACCCATCAAATACCCTATGGCGTTTATATTTATGCAAGAATAAGTATGAAAATGGAATAAGAAAGGGCCTTGTGTTCACTTCACAGTGTTCTCAAATAATTTGAATAATCTGAACATTTTCCTATTTGAAACGTGAAAGAACTACATTCAGTACTGAATAGTTAGTTACACTGGCATTATTAGTAAATAATCTTTGATTTGGTTGAGAGTTATTGGATAAACATTTTATAATTGTTGATTGTCACTCAGTATTACTTTTAAGTTCATTATGTATTTACAACTTGAAGTACATGTTCCCAGCTAGATTAATATGATGTTGAGACTTGACCTACTCAACTACATCATTTAAGTTTTTTCTACACATTCACTACCTACAGGTTTTCAAGGGAGACAAAATCACTAGGACTGTAATTTAGAGGATTGAGAGTCCTAAATTTGCATTACTTTCTTATTTCTAAATATTAACTTCCATCCTCACCTGCCTGTCTGGTATTTTGTATTGTTCTAAGCCATTTTTTCCCTATCACTCAAAAATGCCCTCTTTTCTTATTATGGAAAAAAAATTATAAGGGTATTTTTATTTCTTTTCCCTTCACCATGGCTTCTAGAGTAAAGCTATTTCATCAGCTTTTTAATGATTTTGTGCTGACTACATACTGAAATAGTCTGTATTTTTACTCCACTAGTGACGTAAAAGTACAAATAATTGTTTCCTGGCCTCATAGTTTTAAAATTTTATTTTCTCAATTTGTTCTCATAGTCCAATGGTGGTCATCCCCTCGGTATAGATTTAATGTCACCATCTTTTCTGGTAACTGCTGTGATCTTCTCATATATGCCATTCACATGTGCTTTGAATATGCTCTTATATAAATCATGGCATATACTGGTTGACTAAAAAGAAAAACAAAATTAATCAAGAATTAAAGTAAGTATACAGCAATTTCATATATGGGGGTGAATATTTTCATTTATTTTCCAATAAGGTAGGGAAGGGAGTTCAACTCCAACCTCTTTTCGATTTCAGAAAACGAAATTCAATTATTGGTTAAGTATAAATTCTTGGTCCCACCCTGAGTACACTGAGTCAGAAAGACTGGGGATAAGGCCCAGTAATCAGTTTTATTTATATGATTCTGATGAATTTTTAAGTTTGAAAACCACTGGGTTAGCTATTCTTCTGATTATGAATTCATTTAGTAAATATTGAGTGCCAGTTTTGTGCCAGGTACTGTGAACAAAATGGATGTGGTCCTTGCCCTCATGAAGCTTCCAATTTAGGAAGACTGACCTCTAATTAAATTTATTTGGTTTAAATCAAAGACTCATAATGGCCTATGATTTCAGATTTCTCAAGCTGAAGAGATTTAGGCTAGACAATAACCAAACAAAAAATGGAAAATTGTTGGAAACAATATTAGTATTTTGGTTAACCTTAATCAAATACCCTGTAATGAACTAATAAGACTTGGCCAACTCTATCATATCCACATTAATATAGGACAGGGGTATAGAAGAAAATTTAAAAACTCAAAATGATTGATATTTGGCTTTGGAAAACAGTCTGAATTGTACTTTATCAGATCTATACCCTTTCTGGTTTGACCTCACAATCAACAGCCTAGAATCTTGGTGGTATAAACAAGACAGTGAAGATGAATTAAATGGCAGTTCATCTACTCAACAGATCAGTGCGATAATCACTTGCCAATAGAAATGTTTGGGGGCTCTTTTCTCTTTTACATTGCATTGGTTGGTGATTTAGGCATTTGGCCCAAATTAAAATGTGAGAAGTTATTTTCTCAGAAAGTATTTATGTTATCTTCTATCTTATATTTATTTCTGAATTTAAACTGTTAACCACTTTGCCCAATGTATTTTATCCTTTACTTAGTATAATTGTTTCAAGGTTCATTATGTTTTAGTATGTATCAAAAGTTTATTTTTTTCATTGGTGAATAATATCCTATTAAATTAATGTACCACATTTATCCATTCATCCGTTGATGGACACCTGGATTGTTTCCACTTTTTGGCTACTATGAATAATTCTACAATGAACCTTCATGTACAAGTTTTTGTATGGACAAATGTTTTCACTTCTTTTGGATATATATCTAGGAGTGGAAGTGCTGGGTCATATGGTAACTATGTTTTGCATTCTGAAGAACTGCCAGACATGTCCAAACTGGCTGTACCATTTTACATTCCCATCAGCAATGTATGAGAGTTCCAGTTTCTTCACATCTTCACCAACCCTTACAATTGTCTATCTTTTTTATTATAGCCATCCTGGTGGGTGTGAACTGGTATCTCATTGTGGTTTTGATTTGCATTTCCCTAATAGCTAATGATAATGAGCATCTTTTCTCGTGCCCAGTGGCCATTTGTTTATCTTCTTTAGAGAAATGTCAGTTCACATTTGTGCCTATTTTAATTTTTTTTTGTCTTTTTATTGTTGAGTTGCAAGGATTCTTTATATATTCTGGATACAAGTCCCTTTTAAGATATGTAATTTGCAAATATTTTCTCCCATCCCGTGGGTTGTCTTTTTACTCTCTTAATGGTATTCTTTGAACAACAAAAGTTTCTAATTTGGACAAAGTCCAGTTTGTCTATTTTTCTTTTGTTACTCATGATGTTTTTGGTGTCATATCTAAGAAGGCTTTGCCTAATCCAAGGTCACAAAGATTTATTCCTATTTGTGTTCTAAGGGTTTTATAGAGTTAGCTGTTTTATTTAGGTCTATGATTATGTATGGAGGGGTCCCCAAGATCACCCTCAGATTTAATGATTCACTAGGAGGACTCATAGGACTCAGCATATAGTCATACCCACTGCTACGGTTTATTACACCAAAAGGGTACAAGATGCATTGGGCATAGTGCAAACTACAGTCAACAATAATTTATTGTACATTTTAAAATAATAAAAAGTGTAATTAGGTTGTTTGTAACACAAAGGAAGGATAAATGCTTGAGATAATGGATACCCCATTTACCCTGATGTGGTTATTATGCATTGTATGCCTGTAATAAAGTGTCTCATACCTCATAAATATATAAACCTACTACGTACCTACAAAAGTTAAAAAAAGATGTAAAAGAGTCATTGGTCAAAGTCTAGGGAAAACAGACACAAGCTTCCAGAGTACTCTGTCAGTGGAGTCACCCAGCAATGAGTTGTGACAAGATGTCACTGCCAACCAAGGAAGCTCATTAAATACTCAGCACCCATTGTTCTTGTTGAGGGCTGGTCCATAAACAACCTCTGTCTGCCATGTACCAAAACTCTGGACTCCCAGAAAGAAAGCAAACGTTCAATGTAAACCATAGCGTTTGTAGAGTTTAGGTGTGGTAAGTCACTGTTATTAGTTCTGGGAATGGTGAGAACTCTCCCAGAATCCAAGTTTCTAAGTTTCCAAATGCCAGCCAAGGGCCAACCTTGTAAGCAGGCCTTTCCAAGAATAGCAGTTCTGGCCTACTGTCTTAACTCTTTTCTGCACAATGGGCTTAATTTTTGTGTGTGGTATAAGGTAGAGAGTTCAACTTCATTCTTTTGCATGTAGATGTCACTGTTCCAGCACCATTTGTTGAAAAGGCTATTTTTCCCTCATTTAATTATCTTGGCATCCTTGTTGAAAATTAATTGACCAAAATACAACGGTTTATTTTTGAACTCCCTGTTCGATTCCATAGATCTACATGCCTATTCTATACCAGTATGACACAGTTTTGATAGTTTTGTAGTTTTGATAGCTTTAGAGCAAATTTTGAAATCAGGAAGTGTGAGCTCTCCAACTTCAGTCTTCTTTTTAAATATGAATGTTAGGATCAGCTTGTGAATTTCTGCAAAGATCCCAGCTGGTATGTTGATAGAGATTGTGTTCAGTCTGTAGATCAGTTTTTGAAATATTGCCATCTTGATAATGTTAAGTCTTCTGACCCATGAACATGGGACTATATTTCAATTTATTTAGGTCTTTAATTTCTTTCAACATGTTTTATAGTTTTCAGAGTATTTGTTTTGGACTTCTTTTGTTAAATTTATTCCTACATATTTTATTATTCTTAATGTTATTTTAAATGGAATTGTTTTCTTAATTTTATTTTAATATTGTTGATTGCTGTTGTTTACAAATTCAATTGATTTTTTTATTATAGTAAGACATGTAACATGAGATCTACTCTAAAAGTTTTTTTAAGTGTACAATACAGTATCATTAACTATAGGCTTGATGTTGTACAGTAGATCTCTAGAATATTTTCATCTTACATAACTGAAACTTTATACTCATTGAATAGCAAGTTCCCATTTTCCCCTCTACCTAGCCCCTGACAACTACCGTTCTACTCTCTGCTTCTAAGAATCTGGCTGTTTCAGATACATTACACAACTGGAATCATACAGAATTTGTTCTTTTGTGACTGGCTTATTTCTCATAGCATAGTGTCCTCCAGGTTCATCTACACTGTCATATTTTGCAAATTTTCCTTTTTTAAAGGCTGAATAATATTCCATTTTATGTATTACCACATTTTCTTTTGCCATTCAGTTGTTGATATACATTTAGGTTGTTTTCATATCTTGACTATTGTGAATAATGCTGCATTGAACATGGGCATGCAAATGTCTCTTCAAGATTCTGATTTCAATTCTTTTGGATACATATCCAGAAGTGAGATTGCTGAATTATATGGTAGTTCTATTTTTAATTTTTGAGGAACCTCCATAATGTGTTCTATAGTGGCTGTACCATTTTACATTCCCAGCAACGGTGTATAAGGGTCCTAATTTCTTCACATTCTCACCAATATGTGTTATCTTTGGGTGTTTTTAACCATGGGCATCCTAACAGGTGTGAGGTGATAGCTCATTGTGGTTTGATTCGCATTTCCATGATGATTAGTGATGTTGAGCATCTTCACATGTGTGTGGTGGCTGTTTGTATATCATCTTTGGTGAAATGTCTACTCAAGTAAAATATAATTGATTTTTGTTATTGATATTATATCATGAAACTTTACTGAACTCATTTATTAGTTGTAGTTGCTTGTTAGTGAATTCCTTAGAACTTTCTATATACAAGATCATGTCATCTGCACATAGTTTTTACTTCTTCCATTCCAATCTGGATGCCTTTTATTTCTTTTCTTACTTAATCTCCCTGGCCCAAGCCTCCTGTAAAATGTTGAATAGAAGTGATAAGAGTGGGCATCCTTGTCTTATTCTGATCTTCAGGGGGAAAGCTTCAGTCTTCAACCACTCATTATGATGTTAGCTGTGGGTTGTTGTAGGGAAAAAGTCTTAACATTTATTAGATTGGGGAGGTTCCTTTCTGTTCCTAGTTTGTTGAGTGTTTTTATCATGAAGATGTGTTGAATTTTTGTTACCTTTTTTTTCTGTATCTATTAAGATGATGTGTTTTTTTTAACTTTTATTATATTGATGTAGTGTATTACATTAATTGATGTTCAGATGTTAAAACAGCCTTGAATTTCTGGAGTAAGTTCCACTTCATGTTGTATAATCCTTTTAGTATATCACTGAATTTGGTTTTCTAGTATTTCGTGGAGGATTTTTGCATCTATATTCATAAAGGATATTGAACTGTAGTTTTCTAGTAACATCTTTGTCTGATTTTGTATCTGGGTAATATTGGCCTCATAGAATGAGTTGGGAAGTGTTCCCTTCTCTTTTTTGGAAGAGATTGTGAAGAGTTAGTATTAATTCCTCTTTAAATGTTTTGTAGAATTAACCAGTTAACCCATCTGTGCGTGGGCTTTACTACTATGTGGGAACGTTTGTTTATTTGTTTGTTCGTTTGAGACAGGGTCTAAAGATATTACCCAAGCTGGTCTCAAACTCTGGGGCTCATGCAATCCTTCTGCCTCAGCCTCCCAAGTAGCTGGGAATACAGGCACGAGCCATATGCCCATGCACCACGAGCCAAGCACCCATACTTTGTAGGAAGTTTTGTACTTACTAATTTGATATATTTGTTTGTAATAGGTCTATTAAGATGTTCTCTTTCTTTTTGAGTTGGTTTCGGTAGTTTGTGTCTTTCTAGGAATTTGTCTGTTTCATTGAGATTATGTAATTTGTCAGCATATGGCTTCAGATGGTATGTCCTCATAATCCTTTTTCTTTCTGAAGGTCAGAATTGATGTCTTTATTTCCTCTTTTTTTCTTGGTCCTTCTAGCTAAAGCTTTGTCTATTTTGTTGATATTTTCATAGGAAAATATTGGGAGTTCATATGCTTTCCCTATTTTGTTTCTAGACTCTATTTCATTTCTTTCCACTCTAATCATTATTTCCTTCCTTCTGCTTGCTTTCTTTTTTTTTTTTTTTTTTTTTTTTTTTTTTTTTTTTGAGGCGGAGTCTGGCTCTCTTGCCCAGGCTGGAGTGCAGTGGCCAGATCTCAGCTCACTGCAAGCTCCGCCTCCTGGGTTCACGCCATTCTCCTGGCTCAGCCTCCCGAGTAGCTGGGACTACAGGCGCCCGCCACCTCACCCAGCTAGTTTTTTGTATTTTTTAGTAGAGACGGGGTTTCACCGTGTTAGCCAGGATGGTCTTGATCTCCTGACCTCGTGATCCGCCTGTCTCGGCCTCCCAAAGTGCTGGGATTACAGGCTTGAGCCACCGCGCCCGGCCCTGCTTGCTTTCAATTTAGTTTGCTCTTCTTTCTTAAAATGGAAAGTTTGTTTATTGATTTGAGATATTTATCCTTTCTTTAATACAGGCATTTATAACATAAATTGTTCATTAAGCGCTGTTTTAGCTGCATCCCATAAGTTTTGCTATGTTGTGCTTTTGTTTTCATTCATTTCATTATTTTCTAATTTTGCTAGTGATTTTTTAATGCATTTATTATTTAGAAGTGTGTTGTTTAATTTCCACATATTTGTAAATTTCCTTAATTTCTTTCTGTTACTGACTTCTAATTATGTTGTGATTAGAGAACATACTTTGTATGATTTCTATTTTAAATTTATTATGGCTCATCTTATGGCCCATGAGAGCAACAAACTAAACCAAGGACCAGCTAGAAGTTTAACAGAGATAATCGGGTAAAGAGACAGCTAAGAACGTCCCATATCATCAGTATTTTTATGGCTCTTCTCATGTATCACCAGATTGCTTTCAAAAAGGATTATACCAACGTACAGCACTGCTAGCTACATATAAGTCTACTAGCTTCACTATAACCTCTTGATCTTTGCTGCTCCACTTAATATTTGGTTTATAATTCTGCAGAGTATGTTTATTGTTCACTATAAAGTTCAACGACTTTATCATAGAAACAGAGATAACTTTTGATTGATGTTCTTTCCTCTCCTCTTCCAAGTCACCTGGAACCTCTATGACTCCAAGTAGTGGGTCCTTTCCTGGTGCATATGATCAGCAGTCATCTAAAGATAGTCGTCAAGGTCAATGGCAACGCCGAAGAAGGCTGGATGGGGCACTGAATAGAGTCCCAGTTGGATTTTATCAAAAAGTATGGAAAGTTTTGCAGAAGGTGAGCATAATACATTGTTGATGTCTCATTTTTCCCACTTGAAATTCTCAGTCTCCTTGGCAGGGATGACATGACTGTAATATAATCACTGCAATTATGTAAAAGTCATAACTCATATAGACAAAACCAAGAAGAAAACATAAAAATGAAACAGTTGATTTGTTATTGTGGCATTATTAATAATTTAATCTCTTTCTATTATTGTTGCCATAGTCTTGTTTCTAAATTGGACTTTTAAAATCATCACTTCTCTGCTTTTGGCCACAGTTGGACATTGATACATTTGCTGCTAATCAAATGAATTTGGTACTAAAGAGCTAACTTTCTATGTAGCTGTGGAGGGTTGTAAATGTTATTTGTAGCAACATGCTATTCATAACCAAGTATCAGTAGAGTAAAACAAATGCAGTACTTGGGGAGTTTGTGTTAGGAGCTCTTACCTATATTTTTTCTTGGATGAAAATTACTAAATAAATGCAAAGTCATAATGATGGTAATAGTTCAGAGACTCTTTGATGTGACCAACATTTTTTTTTTTTTGAAGGCCTATTTGGCCAAAGAAATTTAAGGGCATGTCACACTATTATGGTGTTGACAGTTTTAGAGGGCCAAGTAGACTATTGTGCTCATGCATAGGTCTCCTTCATAGTGTCTTAGGTGCCACTTTCTATATCATTGGCTTTAATAAGGACCTGAAGTTCACTTCATCCAGGACTTCAAACCCTTAAGTTATGTTTTTTCCCCTCTGGGCACTGATGTTCTTCCAAGGACAGAATCAGGTGATCTTTTGGAAAGGTAAAAGTTGATTCCTCAGACTATGGGCTCTGGTAATCTTCCTTTTGAAGAGTACTGAGAACTTGCTTTTTTTGCAGCTAACTTCTATAGCACAATGGTGATAAATATAATTTATCTCTTCAGTTATGCATGGATTATGGCAATGTTCTATGTGCCCATACAGCAAAGAACAAAACAGATAATAATCTTCATTCTCCTTGAACTTATATTCTACTAGGAAGAAACAAATTATAAATAATAAACTGTAAATAAGCAAAGTATCTAGAATGTTAAAAGACAATAAGTACTATGGAAAAACAAGAGCAGGCTAAGAGTATTTATGGGGGGATGGGATCCTTAACTAGAAAATGTAGTAATGATACATGTCTGATAAATGCATGTCTTGATTTCATTTTCATATTAAGACTTCATATTCAGAGAAAAGCACTTAAAATTTAAATGAAAATATATTATTTTGAATCATTCATAAACCAATATCTCTCATATACAACATGCAATGTACAGTAATTAAAACTGGCATTTCTGAAAGCATTGTTATAAAGATACTTAGAGTTATACCCAGTGACAGATAGTTTTGTTGAATACTGTAATAAGGAACAACAGCCAGTTCTATAAATGACTTTAAAATTCTAAAAGTATTGGTGTGCTAGGAACGACAAATTTGATTTGTGTGAATACTCTTTAAATTCTGTAAAGGTTTTTTAAAAATTTTTTTTATTATTACTATAAGTTCTAGGGTACACGAGCACAATGTGCAGGCTCGTTACATAGGTATACATGTGCTATGCTGGCCCACTGCACCCATCAACCCATCATTTACATTAGGTATTTCTCCCAATGCTATCCCTCCCTCCGACCCCCACCCCATGACAGGCCCTGGTATGTGATGTTCCCTACCCTGTGACCAAGTGTTCTCATTGTTCAGTTCCCACCTATGAGTGAGAACATGTCGTGTTTGGTTTTCTGTCCTTGTGATAGTTTGCTGAGAATGATGGTTTCCAGCTTCATCCATGTCCCTGCAAAGGATATGAACTCATCCTTTTTTATGGCTGCATACTATTTCATGGTGTATATGTGCCACATTTTCTTAAACCAGTCTATCATCGATGGACATTTGGGTTGGTTCCAAGTCTTTGCTATTGTGAATAGTGCCACAGTAAACATACGTGTGCATGTGTCTTTATAGTAGCATGATTTATAATACTTTGGGTATATACCCAGTAATGGCATTGCTGGGTCAAATGGTATTTCTAGTTCTAGATCCTTAAGGAATCACCACACTGTCTTCCACAATGATTGAACTAGTTTACAGTCCCACCAACAGTGTAAAAGCGTTCCTATTTCTCCACATCCTCTCCAGCACCAGTTGTTTCCTGACTTTTTAATGATCGCCATTCTAACTGGTGTGAGATGGTATCTCATTGGGGTTTTGATTTGCATTTCTCTGATGACCAGTGATGATGAGCATTTTTTTCATGTGTCTGTTGGCTGCATAAATGTCTTCTTTTGAGAAGTGTCCGTTCATATCCTTTGCCTACTTTTTGATTTTTTTTTTCTTGTATATTTGTTTAAGTTCTTTGTAGATTCTGGATATTAGCCCTTTGTCAGATGGGTAGATTGCAAAAATTTTCTCCCATTCTGTAGGTTGCCTGTTCACTCTGATGGTAGTTTCTTTTGCTGTGCAGAAGCTCTTTAGTTTAATTAGATCTCATTTGTCCATTTTGGCTTTTGTTGCCATTGCTTTTGGTGTTTTAGTCATGAAGTCCTTGCCCATGCCTATGTCCTGAATGGTATTGCCTAGGTTTTCTTGTAGAGTTTTTATGGTTTTAGGTCTAACATTTAAGTCTTTAATCCATCTTGAATGAATTTTTGTATAAGGTGTAAGGAAGAGATCCAGTTTCAGCTTTCTACATATGGCTAGACAGTTTTCTCAGCACCATTTATTAAATAGGGAATCCTTCCCCCATTTCTTTTTTTTGTCAGATTTGTCAAAGATCAGATGGTTGTAGGTGTGTGGTGTTATTTCTGAGACCTCTGTTCTGTTCCATAGGTCTATATCTCTGTTTTGGTACCAGTACCATGCTGTTTTGGTTACTGTAGCCTTATAGTATAGTTTGAAGTCAGGTAGCATGATGCCTCCAGCTTTGTTCTTTTTCTTAGGATTGACTTGGCAATGCGGGCTCTTTTTTGGTTCCATACGAACTTCAAAGCAGTTTTTTCCAGTTCTTTGAAGAAAGTCATTGGTAGCTTGATGGGGATGATATTGAATCTATAAATTATCTTGAGCACTATGGCCATTTTCATGATATTGATTCTTCCTATCCATGAGCAGGGAATGTTCTTCCATTTGTTTGTGTCCTCTTTTATTTCACTGAGCAGTGGTTTGTAGTTCTCCTTGAAAGGGTCCTTCACATCCCTTTTATGTTGTATTCCTAGGTATTTTATTCTCTTTGTAGCAATCGAGAATGGGAGTTCACTCATGATTTGGATCTCTGTTTGTCTATTATTAGTATATAGGAATGCTCGTGATTTTTGCACATTGATTTTGTATCCTGAGATTTTGCTGAAGTTGCTTATCAGCTTAAGGGGATTTTGGGCTGAGACAATGGGGTTTTCTAAATATACAATCATGTCATCTGCAAACAGGGACAATTTGACTTCCTCTTTTCCTAATTGAATACCCTTTATTTCTTTCTCATGCCTGATTGCCCTGGCCAGAACTTCCAACACTATGTTGAATAGGAGTGGTGAGAGAGGACATCCCTTTCTTGTGCCAGTTTTCAAAGGGAATGCTTCCAATTTTTGCCCAATCAGTATGATATTGGCTGTGGGTTTGTCATAAATAGCTCTCATTATTTTGAGATATGTTCCATCAATACCTAGTTTATTGAGAGTTTTTAGCATGAAGGGTTTTTGAATTTTGTCAAAGGCCTTTTCTGCATCTATTGAGGTAATCATGTGGTTTTTGTTGATGGTTCTATTTATGTGATGGATTACGTTTATTGATTTGTGTATGTTGAAGCAGCCTTGCATCCCAGTGATGAAGCTGACTTGATCATGGTGGATAAGCTTTTTGATGTGCTGCTGGATTTGGTTTGCCAGTATTTTATTGAGGATTTTCGCATCGATGTTCATCAGGCATATCGGTCTAACATTCTCTTTTTTTGTTGTGCCTCTGCCAGGCTTTGGTATCAGGATGATGTTGACCTCACAAAATGACTTAGGGAGGATTCCCTCTTTTTCTATTGATTGGAATAGTTTCAGAAGGAATGGTACCAGCTCCTCTTTATACCTCTGGTAGAATTTGGCTGTGAATCCATCTGGTCCTGGACTTTTTTTTGGTTGGTAGGCTATTAATTATTGCCTCAATTTCAGAGCCCGTTATTGGTCTATTCAGAGATTCAATTTCTTCCTGGTTTCGTCTTGGGAGGGTGTATATGTCCAGGAATTTATCCATTTCTTCTAGATTTTCTAGTTTATTTGCACAGAGATGTTCGTAGTATTCTCTGATGGTATTTTGTATTTCTGTGGGATTGGTGGTGATATCTCCTTTATCATTTTTTATTGTGTCTATTTGATTCTTCTCTCTTTTCTTCTTTATTAGTCTTGCTAGTGGTCTATCAATTTTGTTGATCTTTCCAAAAAAACAACTCTTGGATTAGTTGATCTTTTGAAGGGTTTTTTGTGTCTCTATCTCCTTCAGTTCTGCTTTGATCTTAGTTATTTCTTGTCTTCTGCTAGCTTTTGAATGTGTTTGCTCTTGCTTCTCTAGTTCTTTTAATTGTGATTTTTCAGTGTCGATTTTACATCTTTCCTGCTTTCTCTTGTGGGCATTTAGTGCTATAAATTTCCCTCTACACACTGCTTTAAGTGTGTCCCAGAGATTCTGGTACTTTGTGTCTTTGTTCCCATTGGTTCCAAACAGCATCTTTCTTTCTGCCTTTATTTTGTTATTTACCTAGTAGTCATTCAGGAGCAGGTTGTTCAGTTTCCATGTATTTGTGCCATTTTGAGTGAGTTTCTTAATCCTGAGTTCTAATTTGATTGCACTGTGTTCTGAGAGAGAGTTTGTTGTGATTTCTGTTCTTTTACATTTGCTGAGAAGTGCTTTACTTCCAACTATGTGGTCAGTTTTGGAATAAGTGCGATGTGGTGCTGAGAAGAATGTATATTCTGTTGGTTTAGGGTGGAGAGTTCTATAGATGTCTATTAGGTCTGCTTGGTGCAGAGCTGAGTTTAAGTCCTGGATATCCTTGTTAACCTTCTGTCTCATTGATGTGTCTAATATTGACAGTGGGCTGTTTAAGTCTCCCATTATTGTGTGGGAGTCTGAGTCTCTTTGTAGGTCTCTAAGGACTTGCTTTATGAATCTGGGTGCTCCTGTATTGGGTGCATATATATTAAGGATAGTTAGCTCTTCTTGTTGAATGGATCCCTTTACCATTATGCAATGGCCTTCTTTGTCTCTTTTGATCTTTGGTGGTTTAAAGTCTATTTTATCAGAGACTAGGATTGCAACCCCTGCTTTTTTTTGCTTTCCGTTTGCTTGACAGATCTTTTTCCATCCCTTTATTTTGAGCCTATGTGTGTCCCTGCACGTGAGATGGGTCTCCTGAATACAGCACACTGATGGGTCTTGACTCTTTATCCCATTTGCCAGTCTGTGTCTTTTAATTGGAGCATTTAGCCCATTTACATTAAGGTTAATATTGTTATGTGTAAATTTGATCCTGTCATTATGATGTTAGCTAGCTATTTTGCTTGTTAGTTGATGCCGTTTCTTCCTAGCATTGATAGTCTTTACAATTTGGCATATTTTTGCAGTGACTGGTACTGGTTGTTCCTGTCCATGTTTATTGCTTCCTTCAGGAGCTCTTGTAAGGCAGGCCTGGTGGTGACAAAATCTGTCCACATTTGTTTGTCTGTAAAGGATTTTATTTCTCCTTCACTTATGAAGCTTACTTTGGCTGGATATGAAATTCTGGGTTGAAATTTATTTTCTTTAAGAATGTTGAATATTGGCCCCCACTCTCTTCTCACTAGTAGAGTTTCTGCTGAGACATCCGCTGTTAGTCTGATGGGCTTCCCTTTGTGGGTAACCCAACCTTTCTCTCTGGCTGCCCTTAACATTTTTTCCTTCGTTTCAACCTTGGTGAATCTGACAATTATGTGTCTTGGTGTTGCTCTTTTTGAGAAGTATCTTTCTGGTGTTCTCTGTATTTCCTGAATTTGAATGTTGGGCTGCCTTGCTAGGTTGGGGAAGTTCTCCTGGATAATATCCTTAAGAGTGTTTTCCAACTTGGTTCCATTCTCCCTGTCACTTTCAGGTACTGAAGCCTACTTCTGTCAGCTCTTCAGAGTCATTCTCCATCCATCTTTGTTCCGTTGCTGGTGAGGAGCTGCAATCCTTTGGAGGAGAAGAAGCGCTCTGGTTTTTAGAATTTTCAGCTTTTCTGCACTGGTTTCTCCCCATCTTTGTGGTTTTATCTACCTTTTGGTCTTTGATGTTGGTGACCTACAGATGGAGTTTTGTTGTGGATGTCCTTTCTGTTGATGTTGATGCTATTCCTTTCTGTTTGTTAGTTTTCCTTCTAACAGTCAGGTCCCTCAGCTGCAGGTCTGTTGGAGTTTGCAGGAGGTCCACTCCAGACCCTGTTTGGCTGGTTATCACCAGCAGAGGCTGCAGAACAGCAAATACTGCTGCGTGATCCTTCCTCTGGAAGCTTCGTCTCAGGCGCACCTGCCTATATGAGGTGTCATTCAACCCCTACTAGGAGATGTCTCCCAGTTAGGCTACCCGGGAGGGTCAGGGACCCACTTGAGGAGGCAGTCTGTCCTTTCTCAGAGCTCAAACACCATGCTGGGAGAACCACCGCTCTCTTGAGAGCTGTCAGACGGGGACTTTCAAGTCTGCAGAAGCTGTCTGCTGCCTTTTGTTCAGCTATGCCCTGCCCCAGGAGGTGGAATGTACAGAGGCAACAGGCCTTGCTGAGCTGAGGTGGTCTCCACCCAGTTCCAGCTTCTCTGGCAGCTTCGTTTACCTACTCACGCCTCAGCAATGGTGGACGCCCCTTCCCCAGCCAGGCTGCCGCCTTACAGTTCGATCTCAGACTGCCGGGTTAGCCGTCAGCAAGGCTCGGTGGGCATGAGACCTGCCGAACCAGGCACGGGATATAATCTCCTGGTGTCCCATTTGCTAAGACCATTGGAAAAGCACAGTATTTGGGTGAGAATATCTCGATTTTTCCAGGTACAGTCTGTCACGGCTTCCTTTGGCTAGGAAAGGGAAATCCCACAACCCCTTGTGCTTCCCGGGTGAGGCGATGCCCCACCCTGTTTTGGCTCTCCCTCTGTGGACTGCACCCAATGTCCAACCAGTCCCAATGAGATGAACCAGATACCTCAGTTGGAAATGCAGAAATCACCCATCTTCTGTGTTGATCACGCTGGGAGCTGCAGACCAGAGCTGTTCCTATTTGGCCATCTTGGAATGGAGACCCAAGGTTTTTAATAAACATCCTTTTTATTAATCATAACATGGCAAAATGCGTACTTGCCATTTCTGAAAAGTGATCCAAACTCTACATTCACAGATGAAAAATTCTTATAGAATGTTGTGATAAGCATACATGTTGGGTTAAACAAATTTCATAGCTGTCGGAGTGCCATGAAATTAATACTTGCATTTTGGACTGCTGTAGTTTATACTTTTTGTATGTTTCAAGTCAGGTGTGTACCATTTGTACTGAGAACACCACAAAATGAATTACCTAAAATCCCTTGATTTTAATATGTGTTTTGGTTTATTAACAAATTATAGTAATTTCTTACACATTTTTCGAAATTAATTGTACAAGAATACATATATATGCTTATGGATGCAACGTGTAAATAAAATTTTTGCTCACCAAACCCTATCGCAAGGACAGAAAACCAAACACCACATGTTCTCACTCATAGGTGGGAATTGAACAATGAGAACACTTAGACACAGGGTGGGGAACATCACACACTAGGACCTGTCGTGGGGTGGGGAGAGGGGGGAGGGAGAGCCTTATGAGCTATACCTAATGTAAATGACGAGTTAACGGGTGCAGCACACCAAAATGGCACATGTATACATATGTAACCAACCTGTGTGTTGTGCACATGTACCCTAGAACTTAAAGTATAATAATAAAAAAAAATACAAGGATTAAAAAAAAAAAACTTCTGCTCGCTAAAAAATAAGTAAATAAATAAATGCATGTCTTGAGTTTTTTCCTATGGCCTAAAAATTTTTTCAAAGGCCTGGTTGTGATGGTCCTGGGACCGAGTATGATATCTTTCTACATAGTCTCTGAATATTTGGGACTAGTCTATCCCAAAAGATGGAACTTTCCTACCCATTCCATTTCCCTAAGTAGAGGATGAACCTTAGGTCTCCTATAGTCCAATCCTGCATCTCGGCACTTAGGAATCACAACCCATGGCAAGGGCACTTGGACTGCAGAGCCCCTTGCTGGCCTGTGATTACTCAGCATATACCACATGAAGCACACTTAGAAATACAGTGTCTCCTTACAGCCTCCATGTTGTTAGTCTATCCTTGATGATATGGTTTTTGGTGACATGGTTTATTTTCTGTTTTGCAGTGTCACGGACTTTCTGTGGAAGGGTTTGTCCTTCCTTCTTCTACCACTAGAGAGGTAAGAGTCTCTGTCATGCACATTTATGTGACTGATAACTTTTCTGGCTAAAGTATCCCAGTGATCACTTACTTTTCAAAGTGACAGATCTATGCTTTTATAAATCAACTGAACATGAAATGCATTTGAAGAAAAGAGAATTTTTTAATTGAAAGATAATATTATAGAATAATTATGGATTACTTTATATGAAGACAAATTCTTTTAATGGTTGTTTAAGTTAGGCTGGCTTATGTGAGTGTTGTGAGGGTTAGATAAGGCAGAGGGATAGAAATCTAACAATGCATGACTTCTTATGTGCCCCGTCCTTCACATTGCCACCTTTCTCTAGTAGGATGTTTGTAGACCATTAGAACATAAACCAGTGGTTGTTAGCTACAACTATATGTTGGGGTAACCTGGGTTCCAATTTCCAATTTAGTGGATTAGAATCTCCAGGGATGGGACGTGAGCATAGCATCTGTATTTTTTTAATCTGTAGAATGATTCTGATATATAACCATGGTTGAAAAACATTACCATGAACCACAGACACAGATTATCAGATGCTTTTATATTTTCCTTTTTGTCCAAAATTATAAAAACTAGCTTTTACACAGATTCAACAAAGGAGCTAGTGTTAGCATGATAGAAGTAGTAAGATTCAATAGTAGAAAGTTCTCAAAAATGCTGGGGTTGTTGCAGATAGGATCTTGGGGGAAAGGTACAGAAAGCTAATGCTATGCTTCAGGGCTTCACTATTGCCTACAGGCCTTTTCTCTAATCAAGAATGCCATGTCCCCCATTTGTCTTTTCTCTACATTTAAGCAAGAGTGAAATGTTCATATAATTAATAATACATACCTGAATAGTACCTTTAAGAGTCTCCAAACATTATTTTTACATTTTTAAATTTGGTCTTAAACACCATTATGTAAAATAGGCAAAGAAGGAATTATGATTCCTAATTTATGGATAAGGAAACAAATTTAGAGATTAATTGTCTAAGGTTGTATAACTAGTAACTAACAAAGATAAGACTTGAACCCAAGTCTTTATACTACAAATCTACATTGCCTCCCTAGAGGATATACTCAACACAAGTTTATCAAAACATACTTCTCAATCCCCTTCACCCCCAAATAACTTTACATTTCTTAATGCCCTTTTTAATCTAATAGTATGCGATGTTTTACATAATTCTAATTTTTATGTATTATACATACAATTTTAAGTTTTACCCAAGTTTTTCCTTTATTTACAGTCATCAGATTTTAATAAACAGTCATGTAAAAACGCATGAAGTTGCTATGCCATGATATGCCATTCCCATGTTTAGGTTACCTCTAGTTTTACACTTGTGACTAAAGCTACTATAAGTACTTTTCTATATGGAGCTTTCATTCCTCTTTTGAATTACTATCTTCGGATGAACTCTCAGAAATAGGATTATGGGTTAGAGGGCATGGACACTCATGGCTCTTGTTATGCATTGCCAGATTGCCTTCCAAAAAGATTGAACCAGTTTACTTATTCAATTATTTTGAAGGGGGCTGAATCGATGCTCATGGCTACAGTGTTTTTACTGCCTTTCAGAGCAGGTAATCGATGTCTCCTGGATGATGGACTCTTAGGAAGTGATTTTCTTTTTCTCTATCACAGATGACTCCAGGTGAGATTAAATTCTCTGTTCATGTGGAGTCTGTCCTGAATCGTGTACCTCAGCCAGAGTACCGCCAGCTGTTGGTTGAAGCCATCCTTGTCCTTACCATGCTGGCAGATATTGAAATTCATAGCATCGGAAGCATCATTGCTGTGGAAAAGATAGTGCATATTGCCAATGACTTGTTCCTTCAAGAACAGGTAGGCAAACCTGTTGTTTTCTCAATAGAGAAATGTTTTTACTCTAACCTTATAACATTCAGAGGTCTTTGAGGAGCCGTGGTCACCTTCTTGTGCCCTCCTCCTCATACTTCTTTTCTGGGCCTCATTTGTAGCGGCTCTGAGCTCTGTTTGCAAAAGAAGTAGACAGCAGGAAGACCTCTGTCTTTCACCATGTGTTTTGTGGTTTGTGTTAGAGGGTAAAGTTGCCTGGAACTCAGGAGGCTTTATGCTTTTCCCTGAAAGGCCTTGAAGCATACCATTAGCATCATGTTTCAAATTTCTGATCACAATGCTTTTTGTAGCTTTAAGGACCTAATAAGAAACTATTGGATGGCACATCCTTTCTGAACTATTAAGGAAAAGAGATTTGGTTTTGGTTTTGCTTTGCTTTTGCTTTTGCTACTCACCTATAGGAAAATAAGAAAGTGAAATTTTTATTTCTACATTTTTCTTATTTTCTTAATAAATCTTCTTCCAGGAAATTATCCACATTCAAAAACACAAACTATTGAAAGTGTCCCAAATGTTGCCTGTATTCACAGGGCACATAAGTGAAGGACAGGTACTGTTGGCAATAAGAAAATTTTCAAAACATGTAATTGGTGTTTTCATTCTGTTAGCCCTTGGGAGGAAATGCAAAAGAAAAGTATCCAGGTTTTTCCAGGACAATTCTAATATTAAATATTCTGGATTGCTGTCAGTCTATGTATCTAAAAATGTGTTCCCTTTTAGGCATAGACCTCTAGCCTCAGAAAACTTAGTCTATTTGAATTAAGTCGTCTTAGAAAGAAATCACGATCAAATGCAGCATAAAAGAATACAAGCTGAAATTAGTAGTACTAGAAGGAGTCAGACCGAAACTCCACTAGGGTGATTTGTGTTAACATTTGTCTATTAATAGGTATGACTCAATAGATTAATGATTATATTTAACTTTTAGAAATTGATCATAATGGGGAAAATTCTAAACAATTAATAATTTTTAAATAATTTGCATGATTTGGGGACCTAGTGAAAAATGCCTGTATACAAACTCATATTCACCCTTTCGTCCATAATCCTATTTCTTCTTGGATAAACAGCCTAGGGCCCAACTAATTGGTGTTGGGGAGGAGGTTCTGAATTATATTGATCAGGACTTTACTTAGTAGGATTAGTAATTTTTCCTTTCACCTGTGTTCTTCTACCCTTACAAACCAAACAGAAAACCCTCGGCGCAGATGATATCATGTTGGCAAAGGATCCCGCATCTGGCATCTGTACTCTTCTGTATGACAGTGCACCCAGTGGCAGGTTTGGCACCATGACCTACCTCTCCAAGGCAGCCGCCACCTACGTGCAGGAGTTCCTGCCCCACAGCATCTGTGCCATGCAATGAGGGCTTTGGTTCCTGGCTTCTGGGAGCCTTTTGACAGTTGGTCCCTGCCTCGGTTGATTGTGCATGGAACTAAAGTGTTATTGCCTAATCACTCTGACCCTGCCCCTTTCTGTCCCATCCTTCCCAAGAAGAGAGAACTTCTTCGATAAACTAACTACTTTAGAAGAAGTGAACACTTACCTGGAGGCTCACCTTGCAGAACCAGTGACAATCTTATGAGTATAATGAACACTCAACCAGGCCTGTCATGACTGGCTTTATTTCTTTCATCATCCATAAAAGTTTGCATGTGTTTTTATTCTCTAGATCTGTTACCAACATAGTTTTCTAACTCCTGTTTGGGGAGCAAGTGTTAATAATAACTTATTCCTAAAGCTTGGTTTTTCTTATTTGTGATTTTATTGTGTATATGAGTGGTGGATACTTTGGGACATTATTTCAAATGAATAACTCTAAATTGTTAAGTATTTATGTTTCTATAAATTAGAATTATCTATTCTAAGTGCCTTTTCTTAGGAAAAGAGAGTACTGGATCATGGTTTTCTTCCTTACTTACCGGTTGCCTCACACTGAGTGATAAAATTGTTTCTGTGTAGAATCATTGTCTCTACTGTTGCCCTGTCTGTGTCTGCACATATAATGCCTCTCTCGCTTTGGTGAAATATCCAAAAATGCAAGTGCAGTGTGCATATTTAAGAATTTCTGAACTAACACTTGAAATCACATTTTATAAAGGTTGTTGGTACTCAGAGATGTATTTGCAGCAGAAAATGCAGAATAACCCAGAGAAATGGAGCCCTGAGCCCAACTCCAGAGAGGAAGGGAAAGAAGAAAAGATGCCTAGACAATGTCTTATATATAGGGGAAGAGAGAGGGAATCAGAGGTGGCTTAGTTCCCTGAAGACAGCCTTATATGCCTAATCCCTGCCTTTGAAAAATGGGCCAATACACAACACAGACAATAATTTGAAGCCTCTGTCTTGAGCAAAGATAAATTCAGCAGTCTAGTCTATAGCTGCTCTACTTAGCATTCTTTTCATGTGCTCTTGGTCTCTGTCTCACTCACCTACTTTCTACCACATCCAACTCAACTCCCTGACACCCCACCCCCCATCTATTCTTAAACTTTTTCATATATATCTTCACTTCCTAATTCTAGTGTGCATATCCCTATATAAATGGTATCCGTGGGCATATGTCTGTTTCTTATAAAGACACATATTTGTGCATGCGTGTGTGTGTGTGTGTGTGTGTGTAAGCATACATGGGAATTTTTATGAATGTAAGCAGTTTTGATGTGTCTGTATGTCAATCTGTATCTACATTTGATGGACTGAGTAAGAATGTTGCATGTGAGAGAGGGGGTGTAACTGTGGACTCAGATTGACACACACAGGTTGGTGGAAGAATAGCTTTAGTCTTCTTCCTTGGTCCCATGTGTAGGTAACCTTGCTTGACAAATCTTTCTCCTAACTTTCCTTCTTCTGAATTGTGCATAGAGACTCTGCTAACTTCCCTGTTTGCACTCAGATAACTTCCTACTTCAACCCCCTCCTTTATCTTGGATTTCTAAGGTTTTTCCCCAATAATGGGAATGGTGAGGGTGGGGATGAGGGACTCTCGAAACAATTTTTTCAGAACCAGTGACAATCTTATGAATACAATGAATAAGTAAGTATATAGTAGGGTGATAGAATACAGATAGTAGAAACAAAGAGAGTACAGCCAACCTTTTCAGCACTTCTCTCAGCAAATGGAAACACACAGTAAGTAGCTTTCTGACTACATTATTTTCTGGACACTTTTAAAGAAAGTTTACAACCTGTTCTGAAACTATTTGTCTTTTCACTGGCTGTAAGTGTACCCCAATCTCAGGGAGTATATCTGGAGTGCCCCAGGCAAAAGATCCACTCATTCGCCTGAACTGACTCGAAGGGCTGCATTTCTCTGAGTTTACGAAATTGTGTCATTATGGTCCCCATACAGTGGTATTTAACTTTTAAAGCAACTTTTAAGAAAACTCTACTTGTATTTTGTTCATTTTAAGTGTGTGGTACTAAAAAGACATGTTAGACTTTTTCAAAAAGCACTTATGTTTTGAAAATAGAATAAATAATAAGAATTTCCAATTAAATCATGTCTGGTGCCAATGTGTAAAACTTTACATGTGTTTTTGTGATTGGAGTTTATTTCATGGCTTTATTCTACATACTCTGCTTAATTATACAGTACAGTCAAAGCTCATTCATTGGTTTGAAGTAGAATAATATTAATATATAGTACATATATAGTATATAATACATTTATAATATGTTAGATAATATATGTAAAGAAATGCAGTTTAATCATTCAAATACATACCCACTCAAACAAGGCTTACTAAATTCAAGCGGGCTTATTGACATCTATAGGGAACATTTTCTTTTCTTTTCTTTTCTGTTTTTAAGACAGAGTCTTGCTCTGTCGCCCAGACTGGAGCGCAGTGGGTTGATCTTGGCTCACTGCAACCGCTGCCTCCCGGATTCAAGCGATTCTCCTGTCTCAGCCTTCCGAGTAGCTGGGATCACAGGCATGTGCCACCACGCCCAGCTCATTTTTTTTGTATTTTTAGTAGAGATGGGGTTTCACCATGTTGGCCAGGCTGGTCTCGAACTCTTGACCTCAGGTGATCCACCTGCCTCGGCCTCCCAAAGTGTTGGGATTACACTCGTGACCCACCGCACCTGGCCTGTAGGGAACATTTTCTGATGAATGAATAAAACAGATTTTTACTCAGCATTTCAATTGTGTACAAATGGTGCTTCTTCCCTAATGAAGGGTATTTTAAAACAACTTGTTTTTCTAAATATTAAAAATATTTGGCAGAATCTTGTTTATGCTATTTGTTAGCCTTTTCTATAACAGGATTTATTCAGCAAGGATGAACATTGTCTCCACAGTTCCATCCTGGTTAATGAAATTTTACTACATTCTGGGAATCTTACACAACTGGTGGGGCAAAAGTCATTCTTCACCACAGCTGGCAAAACCTCTGCCATTCCTTTTTCTGTTTACCAAGTACCTAGTATCTGCACTAATGCAGCAGAGATTAAGATAGTATTTTCCACATTTGGTCTTCATTTCCTTTTTAACTTGAGTAACCTCAGGTGTTGGTTTGTCCAGGACAGCCCCCATTTATGCCTGTCTTACTGGCATAATTATCAATAACACTGTGTCACTCTCAAAAAATGTCTCAGTTTGAAAGATATGGTCACCGCTATATTTAGCTGATGTGTGATTTCTTTTAAGGCTAAGCCAAAAAACCAAGAACTTATTCTCAAACCACTAGTAGTACTTGTGCAGTAGCGGTATGGGGGTAAGGATGACAGTGGGGGGGAAACTCCCTTCCCCACTAAATATAGAATTATTTGGCATAATGGCTCTTAAATAACCAATATTTGAGCACATACCAAATGCCATTGTTATATAGGCACTTAGCATGAGCTATTTTATCTTCACAATTGCCATGTAAGATAGATACTGCCATCTCCATCTTACAAGTAAGTGAACTGAGGCACTGAGGGTTTAAGTAAATTGCCCCAAATCAATCATCTAATAAGTAATAGAGCTGGAATTTGAACCCATGCAGTCTGACTCCAGAGTTCACATTCTCAACAACTACACTCTCCAAGGAAAATGACATTAAGGGAGTGGTGTGAAAACAAGGGTCACTTGAAGACAGTTGAAGTGTCACTGGACAGATAGTGAAATGAGCAGAGAAGACTGCTCATTCACTGAAGGGCGGTGCCCTTGTAATTTGTTTGCCTCCCCTTCTGGGGAAAGGCAGGGGAAAGCACCAAAAGAAATGGCACAGCCCAACCTGAACTTACTGGTTCAAATGTTAGCTTTAGCAATAATGATTGAGGAAAGTGAGTCAAGTAACTTGCCCAGTCAAGTAACTTCACCCTAGCAAGCTTTGAAGGCAAGATTGAACCTACTTCCTCTGATCTCAAGTCCTCCAACTGCAAATACAGTACATTGAGAAGGGATATCTTCCCAATTTAAGAACCATATGGGTATTACGAATGTGGAAAATTGAGGTGAGGGACCTGTGGCAGGATTGGTGCTTTCTTTTTTTTTTTTTTTTTGAGACGGAGTCTCGCTCTGTCGCCCAGGCTGGAGTGCAGTGGCCGGATCTCAGCTCACTGCAAGCTCCACCTCCCGGGTTCATGCCATTCTCCTGGCTCAGCCTCCCGAGTAGCTGGGACTACAGGCCCCTGCCACCTCGCCCGGCTAGTTTTTTGTATTTTTTTAGTAGAGACGGGGTTTCACCGTGTTAGCCAGGATGGTCTCGATCTCCTGACCTCGTGATCCACCCGTCTCGGCCTCCCAAAGTGCTGGGATTACAGGCTTGAGCCACCGCGCCCGGCCGGATTTGTGCTTTCTTAACCATGAGCAAGTGTCTAGCCTCCCTTTGAGATTAGCTGCAGGAATAGGTTGCCAATTCCAGAGCATTGTGCAACAATTTATCTTTCTCCATAGCTGAATCATCTTGCCACATTGCATAGGGTACTTGGATAGTGTTTCCAGTTGAGAACCATTCAGCCGTTTGTTACTAGATCAGAAAGGACACAGGAAACAAGACCTTTTCATGTCGTCCAGAATTTAGGGTGTCAATTGGCCAGTCTATCTCCTGCCCTCTTTCCGCTGCCTATCCCTGAAGGCCCAGGACAAGTCCCATTTCTCCTTATGTTGCCAGTCATCATTATCTCACCTTTCAGTCAAGTCCTCTAGCTTCTCCTGTCTATAAACATGTGCAGTTTTCTCTTTAAAAAATTTCCGGGCTCTGACGTCCCCTCAGGCTGTTAGACTAACTCCTTTCTTTCACAATCACAGTTTTTCAAAGAGGAAGCTACATTTAACTGTTTACTTCACTTCTTAAACCCCCACAATCTGGCTTTCTCCCCTGCCTCCATAGGGCACCAGTGAGTTTCTAATGGCCAAAAGGGGTCTTTGACCATTCCTTGTCTTCTTTCTGACATCTTTTTCTCCTCTCAACCCTTATACACAGGCATTTCCAAAAATGACACTCTTCTTCCTAGTTCAGAGGTCCTCACCAGGATGTAGGGTAGGTTTTGTGACATGATCTGATTTACTTATTTTTGGAGGCTCACTCTGCTGGCTGCAAAGATAATGGATTGTAGGGCAGCAAGAATGGAAGCAAAGCCCAGGTAGATACTGCAGAAAGTTCAAGTGAGAGAAAATAGTATCCACACTATAGTGGTGGAAGTACAGAGTGAGAGAAGTGAATGTGTCTAAGGCACGTCTTTGACGTAGAACCGATGGAAATTGCTGATGGACTGGATCTGCAGGTGAAGGAAAGGAAGAAACCCAAATAACTCCCAGGTTTCTGACTTAGGCAACTGAATAGATGTTGGTATCTTTACTGAGCTATGAAAGATAGAAAAGGAGTGGAAAGAACTTGGATGGGGAAATTGGGAGCTTGGTTTTGAAAATGTTGGATATGACTATTAGGCATCCCAGTGGAGAAAGCCACATCCCTTGGCTATATCAGCCACTCTTATGACTTCAGCTTTCTCCTCTTTATATGGAAAATGTGTGTGTGTGTGTGTGTGTGTGTGTGTGTGTGTGTGTGTGTGTCACTGCAATCGTTTAACCCATTAATTTCTGAAATACTTTTCAACACTTTTAAAATCAGAATCCATGTCCATTCTGTCCTACTGTATGAGTTCTTCCTCCTGATTGCCCTCTTTCTTATATTGCTACCTCTAGCTTTCTCCTTACCCAGAGTTTACATTTAAGAGTTTTCAGCAACCCTTTTCCATCTTCCTCCCTCTCACCAATATCCAAGTAATAAAGAAGTCCTGTTGAACCTATCCTGTACATTATTTCTCCTTTGTTCCCATTGCCCCCACCCTAGTTTTAAATCATTATCACTTCTTATTTGGACCATTGTGGCACTCTAACTGCCCCTAGCCTTTTAATAACTAATCTTTCCTACACACTGCTGCTATAGAAATCTTTTTTCCTTACTATTTCTGTCTAAATGTGTTTTCTCATTTCCCACAGAATGTAGTCTATTCTCTTTAGCCTGGTATTCAATGTTCTTCATGATCTGGCCCTTTTAGCTAAACTCGACTAGAATTTTTCTCTTTTGTGTTTTTGTGTATGCTGTTCATTCTAGTCAGCATGCCTTCTCCTGGCTCCTATCAAGCAAAATCTTACCCACCTTCTAAGACGCTCTCAAATGCCACCAAGGTGAATTCTAGTTACCATTTATTAAATACCAGTTATTTAGTACTTAATATTTATTAAGTAGTCTAAGCACCCTACATTCATTGTCTGACTCTGCATTGCCTTTGGTTTCTTGTGTATTTGCCCCATCTTCTGTGTAAGAATGCAAATTCCCTGAGAGCAGAGATCACATTATAATTTATCTTTGAATCCTCAACTGTACTGTACACTTAATATCAGATAAATGTTTGATGAATGAACAACTGCAGACCTTTTAACTAGTTGCTATGGGAAGATATAAATAAAAGAAACATAAGATCTTACATTCTGGTTACAGAGCACATCACCAGAACACCCCCAAGATTTTCAGAATAAGTATTGAAGGGATACAAAATGGAGGGCGAACAAAGTTATATCATAACACAAAGTCATCCTGGAGGAATCAAGTTTATATAATAACGGGAATGTAAAATGGCTTCAGTGTCAGACTGACCTAATTTTGAATTCCTGCTTATCTGCTTGTTATTTTGTTTTTTTAATTTTTTTTTAGAGACGGAATCTCGCTCTGTCGCCCAGGCTGGAGTGCAGTGGCCGGATCTCGGCTCACTGCAAGCTCCGCCTCCCGGGTTTACGCCATTCTCCTGCCTCAGCCTCCAGAGTAGCTGGGACTACAGGCGCCGCCACCTCGCCCGGCTAGTTTTTTGTATTTTTACTAGAGACGGGGTTTCACCATGTTAGCCAGGATGGTCTCGATCTCCTTACCTCGTGATCCTCCCATCTCGGCCTCTCAAAGTGCTGGGATTACAGGCTTGAGCCACCGCACCCGGCCTTATCTGCTTGTTAAGTATGTGATTTTGAACAATTGTTTCTCTCTCTAAACTGCATCTGTAAAATGGGTGTATTGCAACCTCCTTTATAGGACTGTTGCAAGGATGAAATGAGATAATATATCCAATGTGCATGTCACAATCTTCAATAAATGTTTAAAGTCTAAAAAGCAAGCCAGATTTTAAATATAGTAAGGATATTGGGTTGTCCCAGTGGTGTTAGTAAGTCAGTTTAGGTTGCCACGAGAATTGAGGGCCTGAGCACTGGCCACCTTGTTTCAGATCATAGCGGCCTCCAGGAACCTCCAAATGCTGATGGTAATTCTAAAACCACCTCAGATGGTCTTAAACTGGACCCTCACACCAAATCTAAAATATTTCCCTAAGCTGCAGAAACAAAAGGAGGTAGAAGGAGAAGAGCTGCAGTTGCCAAACACCACTGCTTGCAACCTTCCTACCACATTAATGTTCAAGGAGTTACATTTGACATCATTGCTCGATTGGAATCTACCAAGCAATTTCCACTGCACCAGCCAGTCTCTTGGGAAGGTGCTATCAGATTTGCCAGAGTAAATTATTGAGATTGTCAACTTTCATGTGGACATGGATAGTTAATGATGAAAAGAAATGAACTACAAAATTGCATCACAGAATTTACTGTGTAAACTTTTCAAACCATTTGTGCCATTAAATAGCGCCCCCACCAGAAAATAAAAATTTAAAAAAAGCCTATCCTTAGGATAGGCAGCTGATGTAACTGGATGGTGGGGGCTCTAGGTGGCCACATTCTATCTGTGTTTATATGGTTAAATGGATGAAATAGATGTGTTTGCAGATTGAAACAATTCATAAAGAGTTGAGGCTACTTTTTTTTTTTTTTGAGACGGAGTCTTGCACTGTTGCCCAGACTGGAGTGCAGTGGCTCGATCTCGGCTCACTGCAAGCTCCGCCTCCTGGGTTCACGCCATTCTCCTGCCTCAGCCTCCCTTTTTTTTTTTTTTTTTTTTGGTCTTAGCGCTAAAACTCAAAATCGCGGGTATTTTAGTGGTTAGCCCGGACTCTTCCGTTGCTCAAACCTCTGGAAACTACATCTCCCAGCATGCTGTGAAACTGGTCTGACTTCATCTCAAATGGCCCCGTAGGGCAACAAGGATGGTTAGTTTTGACCCTATTTATTTGTGCCATAAAACAATCGATCCTAATTGACAGCTATTTGGACTTTTACATCTGCCAAACCCTTTTTCTTGAACTGTGGTCGCTAAATGAGGGGAGTCTGGTCTGGGAAGTCCCATCTATTCCTTCAATAGGACGGGGAGTGGGGATAGTGTCTCCGGCGATCTCAAGAATAGGAGGGAATGTTGACCAGGGAGCACCGCTGCGGCCGATCAGAGGAGCAGGAACTGGAGCCCTGGCCGAGTCCGAAAAAAGCCAGATCTGGAAGGTGCCTGCGGAACGGTTTTAAGTGGAAGATGGAGGAGCCGGAGGAACCGGCGGACAGTGGGCAGTCGCTGATCCCGGTTTATATCTATAGTCCCGAGTATGTCAGTATGTGTGACTCCCTGGCCAAGATCCCCAAACGGGTAAGAGAAGTCAGGATGAAAGACCATGGGCTTTTGTGGTGGGGGTGGGGGCAGTGGACGAAAGAACGTTAGGAAGCGGAGAGGACACTGGGCTGGGGGAAATCTTCAGAAATTTCGAGTAGCTGTATCAGATACCTAAAGCTGTATCAGAAGGAAGTGTTCTCACATTGTTTCTGAGACCGCAGCATGTCTCTGCGGGACGCCCAACGGACAGGTAGGAGTGGGGGAGGGGGTATACGGAGGCGGGGAGAGGACGCAGTTTCCACTCCTAGGGGACCACTGAAGTCGTGGGAAAACAAGCTGCAGGGGGAAAGTGTTCCATCACCTACCTAAGGCCTGGTAGCTTTCACCTTAGAGATTTTGATACTTTGTATCTGTATTGTCTAAAGTGTATTGTAACTGTTAACAGAAGGGAAGCCAGTTGAAACAAAGTTAATCCGTTCCTTTGTTCAGGATAATGAGATTGACGGGGATTTTGCTGAATTAAACTTTTAAGACTATTTCTGCTTTTTTTTTTTTTTTCCCCCGCTGATGTTTTTAGGCCAGTATGGTACATTCTTTGATTGAAGCATATGCACTGCATAAGCAAATGAGGTAAGTTGTCTTTCTTGAATGTAGCCCTGAAGCTAGGTGTTCCTAGCCTTAATATCCTGCTTCACAGTGGAGCAAGGAAGAGAACGGTCTCTTGAAAAAATTATTTTAGCTTTCTGTGAGAGTATTCACAGTGTTTGTAATCTGCCTGTAATCCCAAGAAAGCTCTTGAAGAATTAAGAAAACTTGGGGGGCCAGGAGCATGGCTCATGCCTGTAATCCCAGCATTTTGGGAGGCCTAGGTGGCTGGATCGCCTGAGGTCAGTAGTTTGAGACCAGCCTGCCCAACATGGCAAAACCCCGTCTCTACTAAAAATACAAAAAAATTAGCCGGGTGTGATAGCAGGCGCCTGTAGTCCCAGCTACTCGGGAGGCTGAGGCAGGAGAATCGCTTGAACCCGGGAGGTGGAGGTTGCAGTGAGCAGAGATTACACCATTGCACTCCAGCCTGGGCAACAAGAGTGAAACTCTGTCTCAAAAAAAAAAAAAAAAAAAAAAAAAAAAAAGAGAGAGAGAGAGAGAAAAGAGAACTTGGGACGGGGGGGTGGAAAGTGCAGGAAGCAGTTAAGGTTCATTAGAAATACAGCTCAATTGCTTGGTTAAGTATCTCAGGGGTAGGTTCAGTGCATTATGGAGATTTTAAGTACATTTGGGTATTAAAACCAGTCTGATACAAAAAGGTGTTCAGCTAGGAGGTGTTCCATTTTTCTTTTGATTTTGTTTCATTCTAAACCAGATTTGAGGGTGTGAGTTCAACCTAAGACTTTTAGACAACCCACCACCGCCACCAAACTTTAATGGGTGAGGCTGGAGACAGGTCAAGACCAAAGAAAACTGCTAAGACTGAGCCAGAACTCAAGAGAGAGCTGTTTCTTCCAAAAACATGAACTTGCTGTTTATTGCCATTTCTGTATTTGATGCCATTGTAAGAGCAAATATAACCTTGCCACATATAGGATTACTTATGACAATTTCTGGCCAAATAGCTAAGTGCCCATACCAGCTAGTGTGCTATGCTTCATTTATCTCCCAGAAGGGAGTGTAATAGGCTTTCAGATTTTATTCTTATTATTAACAAAATCATTTTGTACCTTCTTAAGGGAATTTTTAAGCCTTTTTTTTTTTTTTTTTTTTTTTTTTTTTTTTTTTTTTTTTGGTCAGAGTCTTGCTCTGTCACCCAGGCTGGAGTGCTGTGGCACCATCTTGGCTCACTGCAACTTCTGCCTCCCAGGTTCAAGCGATTCTCCTGCCTCTGCCTCCGGAGTAGCTGGGACTACAGGCACATGCCACCACACCCATTTTAAACCATTTTTTTAACCCATATGGTTTGGTTAACATAGTAACTATATGCCTTCCATTAAAGTTATTTAACATTTCAAAAAATTATTTTATGACGAACAAGATATCAAAGCAAAGCAAAACTGTCCAGTTTGCTTACTGTTAAATAGGGAGGCTTTCAGTAAGTGTTTTTTAACATTTAACAAAATAAATGGAAGGGTACTAGAAGAGGGAGCTTTTAGGACTGGGAAATATGGTCCAAGATATTACAAAATTTTTATTTTAATGGGTAGATTTTTCACCTCTGATGGTATAGATGTGTCTTCTTTAAGAAGCAAGAATTCTTGGGTCATGGCTATGTATTTCAGTTTTGAGTCCAAACCACAGGATTTCTTCCAGCTACCTTGGTGATAGTAATAGCCTGTATAGTCATATTAATTCATCATAAACTCATGGCTGTGTTCCCATTCAGCAGACATTTAAAACCACTGCTGCCTCCCTGTGGCCCAGGTCAGGGCTCCTTCAACTTGAATGTGTATATGAATCACCTTAAAATATGTTATCTTGTTTCAAAATCATCATGTTAAAAATCTTCTTGTTAAAAATCATCTTGTTTAAAAATGATCAAATTCTGACTCAGGTCTGAGGCAAGTCTGAAGTTCTGCATTTCTAACAAGCACCTGGGGGATGCTGATGCTCCTAGTCTACAGACCACCCTTTAAGTGGCAAGGGCTAGAGAACAGTAGTGGCAGCTGTGGGGTCAAGAAGAGGAAATGGGGAATAGGCAGCTAGAGGTTAGATGTGGGAAGGCCTCTTATTGGGTTAGCTCCCTTTATTCCCTCACTCACTTCTATTTGTCATTTTTTTGTGAGAAGTAGGTTGAGAGGTTCCAAGTGAAGCCCAGTTCCAACCATTTTGCCCCTTCTCGCCTCGCTCTCAGAGGCAGATAGGAGGGTTCAAGTCTAGAAACATTACATTTTGAGTTGCCCATTTTTTTATCCGTTAATAGAATGATAGTTATCCACCACGCATTTTTGTATGTGTTATCCTTTTATCTTCACATAAGTCCCATAAAGTTCCCCATTTTACAAATAAGAAAACTGAACTCTGGAACAGTCAACTTACCTGAGGTTATAGAGCTAGTAAGTACAGAGTTAGAACAGGAACCCAATTCTCTGACTCCAAATCTGACTCCAAATTCAAAATGCATGATAACATAGCTGCCTATTAAAATAAAGATATAACTGAAAGGATTAGATAGCCCAATTAGCAACTGGTTCAAATGAAAATATCCCTGCCTATTAGTTTGTCCTGAAAGTTGTAACTCACAGGGTAAAGTCTGTCTGATACCTGATTATTTGTTTAACTTGAATATAATTACTTTTGTTTACCTACCTATAAACTCAAGGGAAAATCTATCCTCTTGCCCCTTATTAATAGAGTCACTACTGTAGATGTGAGGCAGTAAAGACCGCACAGTGCAGTGGAAGAACAGAATGTGTTTATTACTCTAGCCTATTGGAACAAGAAGTTGAGACTTGTATTTTCTTCTCAGACTGCTGGCTTCTGTTTCTAGCTTCTGGCATACAGTGGGTCTGACTCACTCACCTCTTTTTGTTCTCTCTGTTATTATTAGGATAGTTAAGCCCAAAGTGGCCTCCATGGAGGAGATGGCCACCTTCCACACTGATGCTTATCTGCAGCATCTCCAGAAGGTCAGCCAAGAGGGCGATGATGATCATCCGGACTCCATAGAATATGGGCTAGGTAAAGTCATTTACCAGGCAGTGATGGGAGATGGACAGCCTAATTTTTTAATAACTTGTATGATTTTTAAATATTTTTTCATTAAGAAATCATGTGTTAACTGTCGATCTTAATCTTTTGGTTTAGCCTCATATAACTCACTAAACAAGCAAACCATATGAGTTGAGCAAAACCACATGATGGGTTAGATGAAAGAAAACCTTTCAGTTGCTTAGGCCCTATTGGCAGTGCTCAGATCTGGTCTGGCTATATATATGCTGATTTAGCTGTCCTGTGACCTTATATTTTAACTGGAATACAGATTTATGTTCTGGCTAAGTTTTTCTCCCTCATCCCTCATTAAACAGCTGCATTTTTTAAAACTGTAAGTGACCAGCAGGATAGTCTAGAAAAACAGCATGGTTTAGCAGAGGAACATTGAACTGGAGGGTCAAGAGAGCTGAGTCCCAGGCCTGGCTCTGTGTGACCACTGACAAGACATATCACCTTGGTTTCTCTATCTATAGCCTGTGACTAGTTCATCAGGAAGGTTTATCCTTTCTAGCTCTAACCTTTTAAAAAATTATATCCCCAACATTGGAGTTGTTTCTGTCTCACTTGGAGCTGTTATTAGCACAGTAGCCTTTTAGTAGGTTAGGTTGTTTTCACACCTCAACCTATTCCTCCTCTTTTTCCAGTTCATCTTTTAACCACTTCTTCTGATTTTTGCCCTAAGGTTATGACTGCCCAGCCACTGAAGGGATATTTGACTATGCAGCAGCTGTAGGAGGGGCTACAATCACAGCTGCCCAATGCCTGATTGACGGAATGTGCAAAGTAGCAATTAACTGGTCTGGAGGCTGGCATCATGCAAAGAAGTAAGAAAATGACCTTTCTGTTTTCTGACTCTTTCCTTGAGTCAGTTTCTCAGTTATATAAACTCTTATGCTTATTGTATTGACATTTACAGAGAGACGTGTGTATATGTGGCACTTTACAAGGCATTCTGAAGAAATCCAAGTGAAATAGAAAAAAGATTACCAAATATAGTGGAAAGCACACTGCTCAAATTCAGGACACCTGTGCTCTACACCTAGTTTTTCTGCTAACTTGCCTAACTGACTTGGACTGATTACCCTCCCTAGGCCTCAGTTTCTTCATCAATAAAATGAACAAAGGATACAACTAGACAGTCTCTAAATTCCTTTTCCGCTTTCTAGAAATTCCCCTGTCTTCAAGGGACTTACAGTCTAGAAACATTAACAAAATTAGAATAGAGAACAACATTAGCTATGGTACCAATAGAATATGTGTATGAGCTGAAGAGACTTATCAGTAGAAAGAAATTAATCATGGAAGTCTTGGCGGAAGTGAATTTTAGAGCTAGTTCTTAAAAGAAGTGGCAAACAGATTTTTGAAAAGGTGGAAAATTGATGCGAATAGGTTTAAAACAAAAGGCTGAACAATCAAGAAGAGGGCTCATGCTGCCACCTCTAAGGAAAGTAGCAACCCAGAGGTAGATGTCTCTCAAAGACAAAAGGCTTGTGAAAAGGCTCTTCCTAGGTGCTTCTTGGAGTTAGAGGAGAAGTCCTTTGGATTGTTCATTTGTTTATTTGTTTTTTTGTTTTTGAAACAGCGTCTCGCCCTGTTGCTCAGGCTGGAGTGCAGTGGCGCGATCTTGGCTTACTACAACCTCCACCTTCCCAGTTCAAGTGATTCTCCTGCCTCAGCCTCCTGAGTAGCTGGGATTATAGGCACCCACCATCATGCCCAGCTAATTTGTGTATTTTTGTAGAGACGGGGTTTCACCATGTTGGCTAGGCTGGTCTTAAACTCCTGACCTCAGGTGATCTGCCTGCCTCGGCCTCCCAAAGTGCTGGGATTACATGGGTGAGCCACCGTGCCTAGCCACCTTCTAGTGTTTTATGTTAACATGTCAAACTGCAGTAGTCTGTCTGAGAAGGATTGCTGGGCCTTCTTCAGCATTTGGAACTTTGCTTGATATTTCTGTAGTACTTAATCCACATTGAAGAATAAGGATTTTTTAAAACTCTGAATTTATCAATCCTCTGTCTGAGAGAAATGAAGTCACTGTAGTAGTAATTGCCAGTGCATCATTCACAAATCAATTGTTCATGCAATCAACAGTGACCTTGATACTCTTAGGTGCTCTTGAGTCAAGAGAAAACCACACTTTGTTTTTCAGAATAAAACACAGCACAACTTCAGCATATGCAGATTAAGATAATAACAGAATTTTTTCCATCAAATTGACAGATTTTGTGGCCAAGGAAGTCCTTGAAAAAGTTTACTGCTAGAATTTACTAGTTTGGCAACAGAGCAAAGGAAACCAATGTTTTAGTAATGAGTCTTACATGGTCTTAAAAACAGAGACAAGCTGCCTTTTGTTAGCTTTTGCTTGTTTGCCTGCTTGCTTTTTTCTTGCTTTTTTTTTGGTTGTTGCTGTTTGATTATTTTTTAAATAAAGACAATGTCTCCCTATGTTGCCAATCTTGAACTCCTAGGCTGATCTTGAACTCCCAGGCTCAAGGGATCCTCTATCCTCGGCCTCCCAAGGTACTGGCATTACAGGCATGCACCACACCTGGCCTCTTTCTTTCTTTCTTGTTTTGTGTTTTCGAGACAGGTTCTCTCTCTGTCACCAAGGCTGGATGGAGTGCAGTGGTGCAACCATAGCTCACTGCAGTCTCGAACTCCTGGGTTCAAGGGATCTTCCTACCTCAGCCTTCTAGGTAGCTAGGACTACAGGCATGTGCCACCACACTTGGATAATTTTTGTATTTTTTGTAGAGATGAGGTCTTGCCGTGTTGCCCAGGGTGGTCTCAAATTCCTGGCCTCAAGTGATCCTCCCACCTTGGCCTCCCAAAGTGCTGGCACTGCACATGAAAGTCACTGCACCCAGCCTGCCTTTTTTTTTTTTTTTTTTTTTTTTAAGTTCAAAATAAAGACAATGATTGCTAGGAGAAAAAAAATGACCCTCTCCCCTCCCAGCTACAGAATGAAAGGAGAAAATTAAGCTTCTCTGAATGAAAGACTTCTAGGTCCTCTTGGGCTTAGCAAATTGAGAAGAAAAGTAGTGTGGCTTCAAAGAAAAGGCTTGCTTCTATGAATCACATCCAGTTTATTATGCAATTAAATTCACTGCAGAAAGCCTACTAGGGCCTGGGTCATTTTCCAGTGCGGTACTCTGCTTCTTATTACTGTTTTGCTGCCAAAGGAAGTACACTCTGTCTTGACCCAATCATGGCTGCTTCTGGGCTGCACACAGACATGGAGATACCCACATATATCGCCTTAACTGTTTTAGACATCTTTCAGCTGCTCCTGCGTGGAAACGGACATGCCTGTGATAAATATAAATTACAGAGAGTCTCTGGAGATTTCCCCAATTTAGGTCTGAATTCCAGGGTGTTCTTGGCATACCTAGAACCTCTCTGTAGATGGACTACAGGCATTTAGGCTACAAACTTGCATCTAGCCAGCATTTACCTATTATAATCACAATATTTGTTTAAACTTCCCATCCCCAAATATATGTACAGATTCACACGTGCCATTTATTCATTGAACAAGCATTGATTAAGCACCTACTATATGTCAAATGTATGTTTATCATCACCAATAAGCAGAGATATAGAAATTGAAGCAAGATATATTGTTTCCCCTACCAAGTTGAAAAAAAATTTATTTCAAAATATCCAGGTGATGGAAGGATTACAGTGAAATTGGTACAAACCCCTTTGAAAACTTTGGAAGTGTTAAGAATGGGAAAAAATGTTCATACCAGTTGGCCCAGTAACAATATTCTTGGCAGTCTAGTCTAAGGAAATAAACCAATTCTACCTGTAAGAAATCTATATCTTAGGAATAAGACAGCAAATAATTGCATTTGAAAGCTTATGAAGGATGATTCTCAAAGAATATTCTACAAAAGAAGAGTAATGAAGGACTAATGCTATTAGATATTAAGCATCCAAAACTACAATAATGAAAACACTGGTACAAAATTAGACAGATAGCTTATAGTACACCCCCCCCCCAACAAAGAGACCAGTTATATAGAATTTAATCTATTACAAAGGATACATTGCAAGTGCATGGGAGTTGAAGGATCTGTTGAGTAAATGAATGGTATTGTGACAGCTTATACCATTATACACTCATCTACTGTAATAAACTAAAACGAGTGACAGCTAGATTGAAGAGTTAAATATTAAAGAAAGCAAATTTAAAAAACTAGAGTGAATGGATATTTATCAAGCTTCTAAAAGGGAAGAATTTTCTAAGCTTAGAAAGCAATTTTTAAAAATCACGAAGGAAAAGATCAAACCTGAGTGTATAAAATTTTAAAACCAAAACAACTTGGTGCAGCACAGCAACATGGCACAAGTATACATATGTAGCAAACCTGCACATTATCCACATGTACCCTAGAACTTAAAGTATAATAATAAAAAATAAATAAATAAATAAAAGTTTTTTGGCTATTTTTAAAATGAAATGTAAACACAGGCTGGAAAAGCCTATGTTTCATAAATATGACAAAGTGTAGTAGGCTTGTATTATCTAACCCACTCTTACAATATAATGTATAAGAAGAAATCTGCACAAAGAACATGAATAGACAATTTACAAAAGAGTTTAAGTACAACTGGAAAACATCAGAAAATGTTCATCACTACTAATCAAAGAAATGCAAATTAAAACCATTAGGTAAGCTCTTTTTTTTTGAGACAGAATCTCGACTCTGTTGTCCAGGCTGGAGTGCAGTGGCGCGATCTCAGCTCACTGCAACCCTGCCTCCCGGGTTCAAGCAATTCTCCTGCCTCAGCCTCTTTAGTAACTGGGATTACAGGCGTGTGCCACCATGCCCAGCTAATTTTTGAATTTTTAGTAGAGACGGGGTTTCACCACGTTGGTCAGGCTGGACTCGAATTCCTGACCTCATGTCCTCCCGCCTCGGCCTCCCAAAGTGCTGGGATTACAGGCATGAGCCACCAGTTTTTAAGCCTATATTTAAAAGAATTGAAAAAGATGGTACTCAGTTTCCTAGTGAGTGTGGTTTGGAAGAAAGCATTTTGGTAGCCAATGTGTACTAATGCCCTTTGATCGGGTAATCTTACTTCTGGGAATGTGGCCTAATTTTTTTTTTTAATATGGGAAACAAATTATTTTCATGAAGGTATTTATCAGTGTTATTTATAAAATTTTAAAAACTAAAATAACATGAATGCCTAGCAATAAAGGAATGGTGAATCTACTCCCTAGAATATTATCCTATTGTTTTACTTTTTTCCTTCTGTGCAAAAGCTTTTTGTTTTTATTTATTTATGTATTATTTACTTTTGAGACAGGGTCTGCTCTGTCACCCAGGCTGGAGTGCATTTGCATGGTCTCAGCTCACTGCAACCTCTGCTTCCCAAAGATCAAGCAGTCCACCCACATCAGCCTCCTGAGTAGCTGGGACTACAGGCACACACCCTGGCTTTTTTTGTAGAGATGGGGTCTTGCCATGTTGTCCAGGCTGGTCTCTAACTCCTGGGCTCAAGCAGTCAGCCCACTTTGCCCTCCCAAAGTGCTGGGATTACGGTTGTGTGCCACCATGCCCAGCCTTATGCTATTATTTTAAATAATGATTATAAGGATTATAGGGAACTTCAGACAAATACTTCATGTGTGTCAATAAAAAAGCAGGTCTTGGCTGGGCGCAGTGGCTCATGCCTGTAATCCAAGCACTTTGGGAGGCCAAGGCAGGTGGATCACCTGAGGTCAAGAGTTTAAGACCAGCCTGGCCAACATGGTGAAACCTTGTCTCTACTAAAAATACAAAAATTAGCTGGACGTGATGGCGGGCACCTGTAATCCCAGCTACTTGGGAGGCTGAGGCAGGAGAATCGCTTGAACCCAGGAGGCAGAGGTTGCAGAGAACCGAAATCGTGCCACTGCACACCAGCCTAGGTGACAAAGTAAGACTCTGTCTCAGAAAAAAAAAAAAAAGCAGGTCTTAGAAATGCATGCACATTGTAATCACAGCTTTGTAAAACATATATGAAGAGAGAAAGACCGTTGGGAATGATAACAGTGGTTATCTTAGAATAACAATAATATAGTGGCAGAATTATTTTTTCTCCCAAGTATTATTTTTTATTTTTTAATTTAATTTTCCTTTTACAGTTTTTAATTTTTTTTATTTCAATAGGCTTTTGGAGAACAGGTGGTGTTTGGTTACATGAGTAAGTTATTTAGTGGTGTTTCTGAGCTTTTGGTGCACCCATCACCCAAGCAGTGTACACTGTACCCAATGTCTTTTATCCCTCACCACCCCTCATCCTTTCCCCCGAGTCCCCAAAGTCTAATGTGTTGTTCTTATGCCTTTGTGTCCTTATAGCTTATCTTCCACATGAGTGAGAACATACAACATTTGGTTTTCCATTACTGAGTTACTTCACTTAGAGTAATAGTCTCCAATTCCAGGCAGGTTGCTGTGAATGCATTATCTCATTCCTTTTTATGGTTGAGTAGTATTCTATGGTGTATATATACCACATTTTCTTTATCCACTTGTTGATTGATGGGCATTTGGGCTGGTTCCATATTTTTGCATTTGCAAATTGTGCTGCTATAAACATGCGTGTGCAAGTATCTTTTTCGTATAATGACTTCTTTTTTTTCTGGATAGATACCTAGTAGTGGGATTGCTGGATCTACTTTTAGTTCTTTAAGGAGTCTCCACACTGTTTTCCATAGTGATTGTACTAGTTTACATTCCCACCAGCAGTGTAAAAGTGTTCCCTTTTCACCACATCCATAACAACATCTATTATTTTTTGATTTTTTGATTATGGCCATTCTTGCAGGAGTGAGGTAGTATCACATTGTGGCTTTGATTTGCATTTTCCTGATCACTAGTGATGTTGAGCATTTTTTCATATGTTTGTTGGCCATTGGTATATCTTCTTCTGAGAATTGTCTGTTCATGTCCTTAGCCCACTTTTAAATGGGATTTTTTGCTTTTTTCTTGCTGATTTGTTTGAGTTCTTTGTAATTCTGGATATTGGTCCTCTGTCAGATGTATAGATTGTGAAGATTTTCTCCCACTCTGTGGGTTGTTTGGTAATTCTGCTGATTATTTCTTTTGCTGTGCAGAAGCATTTTAGCTTAATTATGTTTCATCTGTTTATCTTTGTTTTTGTTGTATTTGCTTTGGGGTCTTTGGTCATGAATTCTTTGCCTAAGCCAATGTCTAGAAGGGTTTTTCCAATGTTATCTTCTAGAATTTTTATAGTTTCAGGTCTTAGATTTAAGTCTTTGATCCATCTTGAGTTGATTTTTTGATAAGGTGAGAGATGAGGATCCAGTTTCATTCTTCTACATGTGGCTTGCCAATTATCCCAGCACCATTTGTTGAATAGGGTATCCTTTCCCCACTTTAGGTTTTTGTTTGCTTTGTCAAAGATGAGTTGGCTGTAAGCATTTGGCTTTATTTCCGGGTTCTCTATTCTGTTCCATTGGTCTATGTGCCTATTTTTGTACCAGTATCATGCTGTTTTGGAGACTATGGCCTTATAGTTTGTAGTCGCGTAATGTGATGCCTCCAGATTTGTTCCTTTTGCTTAGTCTTAGCTTTGGCTATGTGGGCTCTTTTTTGGTTCCATATGAATTTTAGGATTGTCTTTTTTATTTTTGTGAAGAATGATGGTGGTATTTAGATGGAAATTGCACTGAATTTGTAGATTGCTTTTGGCATTATGGTCATTTTCACAATATTGATTCTACCCATCCATGAGCATGGAATGTGTTTTCATTTGTTTGTGTTGTCTATGATTTCTTTCAGCAGTGTTTTGTAGTTTTCCTTGTAGAAGTCTTTCATGTCCTTGGTTGGGTATATTCTTAAGTATTTTACTTTTTCTGCAGCTATTGTGAAAGGGGTTGAGTTATTGATTTGATTATCAGCTTTGTTGCTGTTGGTGCATAGCACAGCTACTGATTTATGTACATTAATTTTGTATCCTAAAACTTTGCTGAATTCATTTGCCAGTTCTAGGAGCTATTTGGGTGAGTCTTCAGGGTTTTCTAGGTATATGATCATATCATCAACAAAGAGCGACAGTTTGACTTACTCTTTACCAATTTGGATGCTCTTTATTTCTTTCTCTTGTCTGATTTCTCTGACTAGGACTTCCAGTACTGTGTTGAATGGAAGTGGTGCAAGTGGGCATCCTTTTCTTATTCCAGTTCTTGGGGGGAATGCTTTCAACTTTTCCCCGTTCAGCATAATGTTGGCCGTGGGTTTGTTGTAGATTATTACCTTTTATTACCTTAAGGTATGTCCCTCCTATGCCAATTTTGCTCAGGGTTTTAATCATAAAGCGATGCTGAATTTTGTCAAATTCTTTTTCTGCATCTATTGAGATGATCATGTGATTTTTGTTTTTAATTCTGTTTATGTGGTATATCACACTTATTGACTTGTGTATGTTAAACCATCCCTGCATCTCTAATGTGAAATCCAGCTGATCATGGTGAATTATCTTTTGATATCCTGTTGAATTTGGTTCACTATTATCTTGTTGAAGTTTTTGCATCTATGTTCATCAGGGATTTTGGTCTGTAGTTTTCTTTTTGTGTTATGTCCTTCCCTAGTTTTGGTATTAGGGTGATATTGGCTTCATAGAATAATTTAGGGAGGATTCCCTCTTCCTCTAACTTTTGGGACAGTGTCAATAGGATTGGTACCAATTCTTCTTTGAATGTCTGATAGAGTTCAGCTGTGAATTCGTCTGGTCCTGGGTGCTTTTTTGTTGGCATTTGTTGTTGTTGTTGTTACCATTTCAATCTCGCTGATTGTTACTGGTCTTTTCAGAGATTCTTTATGTTCCTGGTTTAATGTAGGAGGGTTGTATATTTCCAGGAATTTATCCATTTCCTCTAGGTTTTCTAGTTTATGCACATAAAAGTGTTCTTAGTAACCTTGAATAACCTTTTGTATTTCTGTGGTATCAGTTGTAATGTCTCCCATTTCATTTCTAATTGAGCTTATTTGGATCTTCTCTCTTCTTTCCTTGGTTCATCTTGCTAATTGTCTATCAATTGTATTTATTTTAAAAGAACCAGCTTTTTGTTTCATTTATCTTTTGTATTTTTTTGTTTGTTTCGGTTTCATTTAGTTCTGCTCTGATCTTGGTTATTTCTTTTCTTCTGCTGGGTTTGGGTTTGGATTGTTCTTGTTTCTCCAGTTCCATGAAGTGTGCCCTTAGATTGTCTATTTGTGCTCTTTCAGACTTTTTAATGTAGGCATTTAATGAATTTGCTAAGAGGCATTACCTTTTAGCACTGCTTTTGCTGTATCCCAGAAGTTTTGATAGGTTGTGTCACTATTATCGTTCTGTTCAAAGAATTTTTTAATTTTTATCTTGATTTCGTTGTTGACCTAATGTTCATTCAGGAGCAGGCTATTTACTTTCCATGTGTTTGCATGGTTTTGAGGGTTCCTTTTGGAGTTTATTTCCAATTTTATTCTACTGTGGTCTGAGAGAGTACTTGATATAATTTTGATTTTTTAAATCGAGACTTGTTAAAGATTTTCTTAAGTGAGACTTGTTTTGTGGCCTATCATATGGTCTGTCTTGGAGAATGTTCCATGTGCTGATGAATAGAATGTATATTCTGTAGTTGTTGGGTAGAATGTTCTATAAATATCTGTTAAGTACATTTGTTCTAGGGTATAGTTTAAGTCCATTGTTTCTTTGTTGACTTTCTGTCTGGATGACCTGTCTAGTGCTGTCAGTAGAGTATTACAGTCCCCCACTGTAATTGTGTTGCTGTCTATCTCGTTTCTTAGGTCTAATAGTAATTGTTTTATAAATTTGGGAGCTCCAATGTACATATTTAGAATTGTGATATTTTCCTGTTGGACTAGTCCTTTTATCATTATATAATGTCCCTCTTTGTCTTTTCTAACTGCTGTTGCTTTAAAGTTTGTTTTGTCTGATATAAGAATAGCTACTCTTGCTTGCTTTTGGTGTTCATTTGCATGGAATATCTTTTTCCACCCCTTTACCTTCAATTTATGTAAGTCCTTATGTGTTAGGTGAGTCTCCTGAAGATAGCAGAAACTCGGTTGGTGAATTCTTATCCGTTCTGCCATTCTGTATCTTTAAGTGGAGCGTTTAGGCCACATACAATGTTAGTGTTGAGATTGAGGTACTATTCTATTCATTATGCTAGTTGTTGCCTGAATATCTTGGTTTTTACAAATTGTATTATTGTTATATAGGTCCTGTGAGATTTATGCTTTAAGGAGGTTCTATTTCAGTTTATTTTGAGGATTTGTTTCAAGATTTAGTGCTAGTTTTAGCAATTCTTGTAGTGCTGGCTTTGTAGTGGCAAATTGTCTTAGCATTTTTTTTTTTGTCCGGAAAAGACTGTATCTTTCCTTCATTTATGAAGTTTAGTTTCACTGGATACAAAATTCTTGGTTGATAATTGTTTTGTTTAAGGAGGCTAAAAATAGGACCCCAATCCCTTCCAGCTTTTAAGGTTTCTGCTGAGAAATCTGCTGTTAATCTGATAGGTTTTCCTTTATAGGTTACCTGATGCTTTTGCCTCACAGCTCTTAAGATTCTTTCCGTCATCTTGACTTTAGGTAACTGATGACTATGTGCCTAGTTGATGATCATTTGGCAATGAATTTCCCAGGTGTTCTTTGAACTTCTTGTGTTTGGATGTCGAGATCTCTAGCAAGGCTGGGGAAATTTTCCTTAATTATCCCCTCAAATATGTTTTCCAAACTTTTAGATTTATCTTCTTCCTTGGGAACACAAATTATTCTTAGGTTTGGACATTTAACATAGTCCCAAACTTCTTGGAGGCTTTGTTCATTTGTTAAAATTTTTTTCTCTTTGTGTTTGACAGATTGGGTTAATTCAAAAGCCTTGTCTTTGAGCTCCGAAGCACTTTCTTCTGCTTGTTCAATTCTATTGCTGAGACTTTCCAGTGCATTTTGCATTTCTCTAAGTGTGTCCTTAATTTCCAGAAGTTGTGATTATTTTTTATTTATGCTCTCCATTTCACCAAAGAATTTTCCTTTCATATCCTGTATTATGTTTTTGATTTCTTTAAGTTGGACTTCACCTTTCTCTGGTGGCTCCTTGATTAGCTTAATAATCTACCTTCTGAATTCTTTTTCTGGCAATTCAGGGATTTTTGTCTTGGTTTGGAGCCATTGCTGGTGAGCTGGTATGATCTTTTGGGGATGTTAAAGAACCTTGTTTTGTCATATTACCAGAATTGTGTTTCTAGTTCCTTCTCATTTGGGTAGACTATATCTGAGGGAAGATCTGGGATTCATGGGCTGCTGTTCAGTCTCTTGTCCCACGGGGTGCTCCTTTGATGTGTCATTCTCCTCCTTCCCCTAGGAATGTGGGGCTCCCTGAGAGCTGAACTGTAGTGATTGTTTTTGCTTTTCTGGGTCTAGCCACCCAGCAGAGCTACCGAGCTCCCACCTGGTACTGGGGAGTGTCTGCAAAGAGTGCTGTGATGTGATCTGTCTTCAGGTCTTGGCAGCTGTGGATACCAGAACCTGCTCCAGTGGAGGTAGCAGGAGAGTAAAGTGGACGGTCCTTAGTTGTGTTTTTCTTCAGTGCACTGGTTTTGTGTTGGTTGGCCTCCAGCCAGGAGGTGGCGCCTTCAAGAACGCATCAGCTGTGGTCCTATAGGGAGGATGCAAACTTGCCTGGGGACACCTGTTTAAGTATTCAGGTTTCTCAGGCAGCGGGCAGGGTCATAGAACTCCCAAGAGATTATGACCTTTGTCTTTGTCTATTGGGGCAGGTAGAGAAAGATCACCAGGTGGAGGCAGGGGTAGGTGTGTGTCTGAGCTCAGAGTCTCCTTGGGTGGGGCCTGCTGTGGGGGAAGGGGGTGTGGTTCCCAGTCCAGTGGAGTTATATTCCCAGGGGGATTATGGCTGCCTCTGCTGAGTCATACAGGTCTCCAGGAAAGTGAGGGAAAGCCGGCAGTCACAGGCTTCACCCCGCTCCCATGCAGCCTGCAGTCCTAGAGGCCGGTCTCACTCCCACCGTTCCTCCCCCGCCCCTACCCGGCTCCCCGCTCCCAACAGCACTGAGTCTATTTCCAGTCAACCAGTGACCAGGGCTGAGAACTTGCCCCAGACCATGAGCCTTCCTGTTGAGAAAGCAAGCCAACTTACAGTTGTTCGGCATCTCAGGGAGCCTGCAGCAGTGATCCAGTTCCTTCAAAGGGTCTGTGGATTTTCTTGGTTTCCCTGGTATGTTTCAGCGGTAGTTCTAGGAGCAAAAGTTCATGATGTGAGTTTCCCCATGCTGTTCTGTCCGTCCGAGCAGCTCCTGCTGTAAGCTAGTCCTGCCTCCTATCCACCATATTAATAGGCAGAATTATTGATGATTTTTTAAACATATTTTTCTCCAGTTTTCAAAATTTCTGTAATGATATTATATTATTTTGTAGCTAAAATTTTACCAAGATAGAAAGAGATCCCCCAAAATTACAGCAAATGTAACAAAGGGTTAAAATCTCTAACTGTTCTAATTGATTTTTTTAAACACTAATACTCAGATAAATGAACAAAAAACACAAATAGACAATTCACAAAAGAGGAAACATTAAACAAGCATGAGAAAATATTTAGCATCACTAATAAATAGACAAATTGAAATATTAGCAGTTAGCCCTTGAACAACACAGGTTTGAACTGTGGGGATTTATTCATATGCAGATTTTTTTTCTATAAATACAGTCAGCCCTCCATATCAACAGGTTCTGCATCTGCAACCAAATACAGATAGAAAATACAGTATTTACCAAATGTGAAACCCACATATACAGAGCACTAACTTTTATCATCTGCTGGTTCCATGGGGCCGACTGTGGGATTTGAGTGTGCATGGATTTTGGTATCTGCAGGGGTCCAGGAACCAATCCCCCACAGATATCAAGGGATTGTATATATATTTTTCCCTCCTACAAATATGAGCCAAATAAAGGAAGATCTTTGAAAACGTCTATTACTCTTGGTAATCTATTCTAAGGAAGTAAACCGACCCAAAATATGGTAAAGATGTGTTTGTGAAGAGGGTACTTTCTCTGTTACTTATAGTAGCCAAAAAAGGGGCAGGAGGGAGACCCAAATATTCAACAACAGTGGGTTAGGTAGTATAGTGCAACATATCCACTTGAAGGGATATTATAAAACCATTAAAAATGGTGGCTATTGGCCGGGCACGGTGGCTCACGCCTGTAATCCCAGAACTTTGGGAGGCCAAGGCGGGCAGATCACAATGTCAAGAGATCGAGACTGTTCTGGCCAACATGGTGAAACCCCATCTCTACTAAAAATACAAAAACTTAGCTGGGCAGGGTGGCATGAGCCTGTAATCCCAGCTACTTGGGAAGCTGAGGCAGGAGAATCCCTTGAACCTGGGAGGCAGAGGCTGCAGTGAGCCAAGATCATGCCACTGCACTCCAGCCTGGGCGACAGAGGGAGACTCTGTCTCATAATAAATAAATAAATAAATAAATAAATAAATAAATAAATAGGTGGCTAGTACAACTGCATAAATAGAAAAAATGCCTCTTATAATGTTGATTTTGTTTTTAAAGGGCAGTTGGCTAAACCTCATATATTCACTCAGATTAGAGTCCTGTAAAAAATATATGCATATGAAAAAATCTTAGAGGAAAATAAAATAAAATGTTAACAGTGTCTTTGTGAGGATGGTGATATTGGGTATGTAAGATATATATATATATATATATATATATTTTTTTTTTTTTTTTTTTTTTTCCTGAGACAAGAGTTTCACTTTGTCACATAGGCTGGAGTGCAGTGGCACAATCGTGGTGTACTGCAACCACAGCTTTCTGTGCTCAAGTGATCCTCTCACCTCAGCCAAGTAGCTGGGACCACAGCTGCACACCACCACACCTGGCTAAATTTTTTTTTTCTTTTTTTTTTTGAGATGGAGTTTCGCTCTTGTTGCCCAGGCTGGAGTGTAATGGCGCGACCTTGGCTCACTGCAACCTCCATCTCCCGGGTTCAAGTGATTCTCCTGCCTCAGCCTCCCGAGTCGCTGGGACTACAGGCACATGCCACCACACCTGGCTAATTTTTGTACTTTTAGTAGAGATGGCGTTTTGCTATTTTGGCCAGGCTGATCTCGAACTCCTGACCTCAGGTGACCTGCCTGCCTCAGCCTCCCAAGGTGCTGAGATGACAGGCATGAGCCACTGTGCCTGGGCCACCTGGCTAAATTAAAAATTTTTTTTTGTACAGATGGGGGTCTCCTTATGTTGCCTAGGCTGGTCTCGAACTCCTGGCCTCAGGTGATCCTCCCACCTCAGCTTCCCAGAGTGCTAGAATTACAGGCGTGAGCCACAGCATCCAGTCCTATATTTTTATATGTGCACACTTATATAATATACCCACATCTTTTCTTTTTCCTATATTTTCTCTAACGTGATTGTATTACTTTTATAAACAAAACTTTTTATGATAAAAACTGCTGGAAACAAGGCAGGAAGTAGTTATAATGCAGTGTGTTCAGAGTGCTAGCATTACATACAAGGTAGTGTGGGGTACAGAATTAGGAATAGGAGTTTGCTTTCCCATTGGTGGGGATAGAAAATTCCAAGCAGAGGAAATAATGAAAGTCTGGCAGCAAGAAAGTACAGAACATTTGTAGAATCACAGGTAGTGAAATGTGGCCAGAGTCTGAGGGCAAATAGGACAAGGTCAGATTATAAAGGTTTTATAAGCTATGCTGAGGAATTGGACTTTTTTCTGTGGTTGATGGGAATTTACTAAAGAATTTTAGGGAGGACTGAAAATGTACTGGTTGGATTGGAGGGAACTGAGACTGGAAGCAGAGGAGGATTTCACAATCAATCAATTAACAAACATCTATTAAACTCCTTCTGTATGCCTGGCACTGAGGAAACAAAGAGGTATACAGAAGGTTCTTATTACTCGAGGGCAGTTGGTATTGCACAAAAGGCCACTAGTGAATTTATTTAAAAAGGGGGCCAAAATTTTAGAGTAATAGTGGAAGGAGTAGGGTTTGATTAGGATGCTAGCTTGAATAACTAAAAGCTATTGACTACATATTTTGTCTCATTTAATAAAATTGAGTGCGAGATATAACGATGCATTAATTCTTAAAACAAAAAATATATAAAGGATTCATGGCTTTTGTTTTGGGCCTAATTTTTCAAACAAAATTCCATGATATTTCAAGATGGTGTGTTTCACTTCCTGTGAGATATTTGTAGTATGATCTTTAAGAGGGTTGATTTTGCCAAAATATTCAAGGACTTCATTAGTGTTCCCAAAGACTTTTCCTTAATCACTTGGTATTCAAGTCATTCTGTTTTGAACCACTTTTAAAATCATTATTCATATTTATTTTTCTCCTCTACAATTGTGGACTGGTCTACCAGATCCTCATCAGTTGTTTTTTTTTGTTTTGTTTTGTTTTTTGTTTTTGTTTTTGTTTTTTTAGGTATCTGGGTGTTCATTTTATTATTATTCTCTTTTTTTATTATTATTATACTTTAAGTTCTAGGGTACATGTGCACAACGTGCAGGTTTGTTACATATGTATACCTGTGCCATGTTGGTGTGCTGCACCCATCAACTCGTCAGCACCCATCAACTCGTCATTTACATCAGGTATAACTCCCAATGCCATCCCTCCCCCCTCCCCTCTCCCCATGATAGGCCCCGGTGTGTGATGTTCTCCTTCCCGAGTCCAAGTGATCTCATTGTTCAATTCCCACCTATGAGTGAAAACATGCGGTGTTTGGTTTTCTGTTCTTGCAATAGTTTGCTGAGAATGATGGTTTCCAGCTGCATCCATGTCCCTACAAAGGACACAAACTCATCCTTTTTTATGGCTGCATAGTATTCCATGGTGTATATGTGCCACATTTTCTTAATCCAGTCTGTCACTGATGGCCATTTGGGTTGATTCCAAGTCTTTGCTATTGTGAATAGTGCCGCAATAAACCGCACTTTTGTGTGTGTGTGTGTGTGTGTGTGTGCTGACTTCAAGATATCCAGCATCTTTTTATAAGATTTGTAATTTTACTTTCTGACAGATTTGCATTGAATTGCTAGCTGATATACCTGACAATCCATGAGAGACAAAATGACTGAACAGATGGATGGGATTAGATTCTGGTATTTAAAGGAGTGGGTTCTTTGAGCTGGGACTGATATAAGTGGTCAGTTCATCAGCAAACACTTGAGGGCAGTTGGTACTGCACAAAAGGCCATTAGTGAATTTATTTAAAAGGGGGACCAGAATTTTAGAGGAGTAGTGGAAGGGATAGGGTTACGACAGCTTTTGTATCCTTAGAAAACCTCAAAGCCTGGGTACTGCTGGAGCTAAGATAATAAATTCTCAGTAATAAGATCTGCCTATTTCAGCAAAGGTCTAGTGCAGTGTTTTTCAAACCAGGGACTGCAACTTGTTAATGGACATTATATCAATTTAGTGGGCTACCACCAGCTTTCTTTCATATCAAGGTGGGTTTCGTGAAACTTGTTCTGGTGTGTTTGTGTGTGTGTATGTGTTTGTGTGTGTGTGTGTTTGTAGGTACTAGGTCACAGTGTAAAATATCAAGCCACTGTAGAGTAGAATGACTGTGAACGTTAAAGGAAGACCTGGATGTAAATTCAGGCTCCACCACTTACTAGTTATGTGTATAACCTCAGGGTTATTCCGGGAACAGCATGTGCAGATGCTTGAGGTGTGAAAGTTGTTGGGGTACTTCCAAGTCTGTCATTAAAGCTGGAACCATAGGTTCCTATAGATAAATGGCCAGAGATAAGGTTGGAGAGGTAAAAAGAGTCCTTGAATGCCAAGCTAAACAGCTTGTCTTGGCAAACTCTTCAGGAAGAATGTTCCTCTGTATCCTCAGAGGAACACTAAGCAGTCGGTACAAATTATTATCTCTATTTTACACATGGAAGTACAGAGAGGTTAAATGACTTGCTGAAGGTTAGTAAGTAGCCAAGTTGGGATTCAAACCCAGGCAATCTGATTCTTCAAGCTGACTATTTAACCACTGTACTACACTTACTACACTACCTTAATAAATAGGAATAGGTGGTGGTGTGCATCAGAGGTAATATATAGGGAAATTTGATATCCAGATTTGGAAATGGAAGTAGAAGCTGGAACTGGAGATAGATGTGTTGCCAGTGTATCAAGTGGTGGTGCAAACCATGAAAATGGATGGGATTACTTAGGGAAAAGGTAGATAATAAGGAGAAAATGAAAGTAGAGCCTAGAACCCCAAGAGGCACCAACTTGTGATGGGCAAGCAGAAGAGGCTCCAGTTGATTCAGCTGAAAAGCAACAATCAAGGCTAGCCACATAATCAAAATAGAAAGGGGTCATGGAATCCCAAGGGGGCAGAAGAGTTTAAGGAAGAAAAGAGTTCTCAACAGTTTAATGTACCACAAAGAGGCAATCTAGATAGGTACTGAAGTGTCGATCGTATTTGACAATTAAGATGGCCATTAATGACCTTGGTCAGAGAACTTTCTAGAAAGTGATGGAAGTATACCTCAAACCATTGAGGAGTGAGTAGGAACTAAGGAAATAGGAAAGGAAAACTACTCTGTCCAGAGGTTTGAATGATAAAGAAAGAAAAGAGGAGGGGTGTGATCAAGGGAAAGTAAGGGTTGAGGGGTGGTTTGTTGGTATTGTTTTAAGAGATTAAGAACATTTAGGGGCTGAAGGGGAAATACTGGAAATATGGAAAAGATCAGAGATGAAGCAAAGTCTTAGAGGTGGCAGGAGAGAGTGAGGTGGATGTCTTTTAGAGAAGAAGCATCTCTTGTGAAGCCAGAGCAAAAGAAGTCAAGAATGGGTGTGGTAGAGGAGTGTGGGGGTTGCCTGCTAGCACACTGACAAAGTGCCTGCCCGGTGGCCTCTGTTTCTCTGTGTTGCCCTCTTGCCTTCTTGTGTCACTTGTTCACACACCTCTTTGAATCCTTTGATTCTGCCTTCTGTCATCAGTGTCTTAGGAAGTCATCTTGGAACTCACCCTATCCATGACATTATTCATTTCATCCAGCACACTGACTCCTAACCTCCAGAATGTGTCTAGATCACATCTTGCTTGGTTACTTTGACTGGCTAGTCTTCACCCTTCCACCAGCCTTTTCTAGTGTCTTATTCTGTTTGGTTCTGCATCTCAGTTCCCAACATCTTCCTTCATCTTACTCTGATAATCCATTTAAGACCCACATCTTTAGCTTAACCACATCCTTCTTCCTCCAACAATTCTGTTATTTACCCTCTTGTCCCATGACATTTCAGCCTTCTGCCCAGCAACACAGGATCTATGCCAGTTAGGCCCCCTCTGTCCTGCTTCCCTGCTAAGAGAGGGAAAAATTACTCTCCCATGGAATGCTATTGGTTTCTGGGACTTCCACCTGGGGGCAGTAAATGATAGAGCCATAAAGCTTAGCTCTATGCCATTTGTCTTGGCAAGCTCTTCAGGAAGAATGTAGAACTAGACCTGCAGCTCTTAGTTACCACCCACCCAGCAGTTAGAATCAAAGCTACTAGAGTTGTATCCCAAGAGCTCCACCCCTTTTGCCTCAGAGAGAGTGAATGGCAGTGAATTACACTACAGTTCCAGTTCCCCAAAGGGCTCTGTGCACAGTGTAACTTGTTAACTGAGTAGCCAAACCTCCTCCTCTATCCACACCACCCCAGCTCCAGCCTTTATAAATAAATTAATAACTGCATGAAAGTGGAGATCTGGATTCAGTATCAGCAACATTGCCTCAGCACCAAGGGAAACCCCTCCTTACCCATGGGGGGCATGTCTCTGTACTTGCTATTCACAACTGTTCTGTGCTGGCACCTGTAGAACAGGTACATCACTAGACAAAACCAACAGGCCTTTACCATAGTAGCCCAGATCATTCTCTGTCAATACATGTCCAACCCAAAAGGCACTAGCCCCTTCATCAGAAAACTGCCTGGCCAGCCACCAGCATAGGAATCAGCTAGGATGTTCTTTGTCCCTATGGCACCCGTACCACTAGCCTCTAGTGAGCGAGGGGTGTTCCTAAAATTCCTATAGAACTGGGGAAGATGTTATATCACAGGTGAAGTGTGGCACAGGGAATCCTAGCTACATCAATTAGTAGCTTCATCAATTACTACCTCTCTATGCCTCAGTGTCCTCATTTATAAAATGGAGATAACAATAGTATGTACCTTATAGGGTTATAAGGATTAAATGTGATGATTGCAATTAAAGAGCTTAGCAAGAGCCTGGCTCATAGCAAGCGTTTGATAAAAGTCATTTATTATATCCAGACTAGGTTATACTAAGGAGTTCTTAGGCAACCTCTCAGACAAGTTCCTGGTCCAGCAGGTCTAACTGCCTGTGCAGCTGAGGTCAGCCTTGATATTGTTTGTCACCCACTACCCTTTGTCCCTATGCCACTCCTTGCTGAGAATAGACTATTCACTACTGCCCTCAAGACTCACATCCTTCACTTTGTCAGAATTTTGCTACCAGCATTTCCAATGACCTTCTACCGCACCCAAAACAACAAAAAGAATTTCCTCTTCAACCCAACCCTCACACTGCTAGGATCCAACACATACCTATAAGGCAAATAAAGATACTACCTACCAAGAGACAGAGCGACCACCCCTAATTGATAAGGATGACTATGTGGTAGCCCTGATACCCAGGACTTGCCTTACTACCAAAGGAGCAGATGCTCTCTGAGTCTAAAATCCAGGCCTTCTATAAAACAGAAACTTTGGACAGCATCTTGATTCCTCCACCTCTTCCATACTGGCCTTGAGACTCTTTCTGAAAATAAAAAGCAGGCAGTTCTTCCTTGTCCTAATTATCCCATCCTTAGTGTAATCACTATCCAAAATTAGTCTGGAACCTTCTAAATCAATTCCATAGTTGTCTACTTGGGCAATATTTTGAAAAATTCACTTAATGTGACTTGACAGAATCTCTGGGCTGGATGGTATTAGAGCGATTACAGTGGCACCAACTTCAGGCCAAGCCCCAAAGTGTAAAAATCGTGTTTCTGGGCTACATTCTGTTATGCCAGAGTTTACATAGTGCTGGGTAACATGTAAGCCTTTTTGAAATGAAGTCTCCTAGGAAGATTGAAAACATCAGCAATCCCTTGATACCACCAGCAATCCATCTACTACCTGTGTACATCTTCACTACCCCAATATTCGATCTCCTTAAGAGAAAGGAATTTGGTTCCCTGACACACACAAAAAAATGACCTTCCAGTAGCTTAAGGTCTTGCTTATTTCTACCCCAGCCCTGGCCTATACTGTTTTTTGTTTGTTTGTTTGTTTTGGTTTTTTTGTTTTGTTTTGTTTTGTTTTTTGAGACGGAGTCTCGCTCTGTGACCCAGGCTGGAGTGCAGTGGCCGGATCTCAGCTCACTGCAAGCTCCGCCTCCCGGGTTCATGCCATTCTCCTGCCTCAGCCACCCGAGTAGCTGGGACTACAGGCGCCCGCCACCTGGCCCAGCTAGGTTTTTTTTTTTTTTTTCTATTTGTTAGTAGAGACGGGTTTTCACCGTGTTAGCCAGGATGGTCTCGATCTCCTGACCTCGTGATCCACCCGTTTCGGCCTCCCAAAGTGCTGGGATTACAGGCTTGAGCCACCGCGCCCGGCCCCCTATACTGTTGACTAATGCCTTCAACACCCAGGTGTGGGGAGTGGGCTTTTGTCCTGTCGTAGGAGAACCTGGGTACTTTGATCTCTGCCCCTGTACCCACTTCTCCAGGAAGTTGGTCCTAACCAAGGTCAATTACTCCAAGTGCAAATGAGAGCTCTTAGTGATCAAGGCCACTTTTAAGACAGAACATACTTCCTTTCAGAGGGACAGGCAGCTTGTGGTCATGAGCTCAAACCATTACAGCCTGGACCAGCCAGGGCATACTCACACCCATCCTCTTTCAGAATTCAGAATCTTAAGGGAAGGTGGAAATGGTTCCAGCCTGAGAATGTCAAAGCCATTTACCCCAGCCACAGCATAGGTAACAGGCATTAGCATGTGTAGAACATAAAGATTCTGGTTCATCATGGCGCAGCCCAGAAGTTTGTGTTTCATGTGCCCCATTCTGATAGGATCCGCAGTCACTTGTGCCCATTAGCACCACTCCAAGAAGCCCACACAGTTATTTAAATATGCTTGTAATCTGATGGAGCGTGTTTCATAATGTAGTCTGCAGACCACCTGCATCTTAATCCTAAAATGATGTTTCTAGAATCAGACCCTCTAGGGGTGGAGCCCAAGAATATACATTTTTAACCAGTGCCTCCCCAGGTGGTTCTGATACACAGCACATTTTGAGAACTCTTCATCTAAGGGGTCTTTCAGTTGCCTCCTGTCTGACCTAACCTCTAGTATGCCTTTATGATTTCTACAGTTGAAGCAAAGATAGACCAAGGTATCCTTCAGGCTCTCGGGACATTGGGACATTGTCCCAATGAACTTTATTGTAGAGTCACATCTAGAACACCTTCAAATCAATGATTGATCCTTCTTACCCTCTTGGCCCAATTCACACCAACTACTGGTGCCTTGTTCATCTAAAAGGTCTTCCCTTTCACAAGTTCCACGGCCACCTGCTCTCCAGCCACAGCCATATGCTTTAACCATGTACGAGGGGAGAGTGCTACTGCTACTGTAACACATAACACATGGTTCTCATCCCCAGACTTCTCAGAATGCATTTCTTAACTCTCTATACCCCTCCATCCAGACCTCTTTCCTTCAAGGCATCAATCGTTTCTAGCCCACTATTACCCTGGCTAGTTACTGAAACTATCAACACTCCAGAGTCTGCCAATACCTGGGTCACCCAAAACCAAGTATGGACTACACAAGGACATAGCCAGTTAGCCTTCACCATACAACATAGCACAGGGGTTAAAAGCAGGAACTCTGAAGTCACATTGCCTGGATTTGAATCCCAACACTATCACTTTCTATGTCACCTTGAACAACTTAAACCCTCTTTTCCTCAAGTTCCTGACCTATAAAATAGAGATGATAACACTACCTACCTCAAAAAATAGTGTGATATGATATGAATTAATATGTGTAAAGCACGTAGAATAGTGCCTGACACATACCGAGCACCAAAAGGTGCTCTTAAATTGTATATGAATTACACTAACTGAATCATTCAGGTGTGAGACATCAGTGAGATTTCATTTGGGCACAAACCCATCTGCCCATGCCAAAAATTGAAGGACTCTTTATAAACCTTTGAAGTGAAATTCAGTCATCTGCCCATAGACCTCCTACATCAGCAGCTCATTGAACTTCACACCCTTCCTCCACATGATCAGTCTTCCAGTCTTTTCAGTACTCCTTGGTGTACTTTGACTACCTTTTCTCTGCAATTAGCCCCAGCAACCTAAGGCTAAGAGACCAGTTATGTCATGAGAGAGGTGCTAGATTTCCAGCAGCATCATGGTTGGCCCACCACCTGATTCTCTGGGAAGGTTGTTGATCAAGACATAGTTGGGTGGACCACCCAAAGGGACCTTGATATAATCCAATTATAGGTATGCTTTCCCAGCTCAACCTCAGCAATCTCTCTTAAATGTTATTCTGAACTGGGTGGTAATGGAGTGATTATAGTAGCACCAACTCCAGACTAAGCCTCAAGGTGTGAAAATGATGTATATTCACTTTCAGTTCAAGGTACCAGGACTGGGAGTAAATTACTTGCCTCCACCCTCACTTCCTGACCCCAGATCAGCTGGACCACTCTACCCATTCTCACTGACAAAGGAAGAAGATCAGACTGTTATGCTCAGTGACCAAGGTTGAGATTGGGAAAGTATGAACAAAATTAACAACAGCAGATGTGAAAAGAAAGGATGGCACTTGAGAGTGATTTGGGAAGTATAGTTGACAGAATAGACATGGCGATCAATTGGCTGTTAGGGGTGAAGAGAAGGGAAATGTCAAAAATACCCAGTTTCTTGTTAAGTAGATGGAAATATTATAGCTAAGACTGGAAATGACATACCAAAAAATATATAGAAGTATCAAAGGATTTGTGACGGAGAGAAATCTGAGTGGGTAAAATGTATAGGCAGCAGAAGGTGGTAGAGAGTAGATTGGTTGGTGGGTGTCTGATTGACATCCTAAACTTAATACGTCCAAAGCTGAACTTGCAATCTTTCCCTCCCCTATGTCAACCCTATCCTTCTAGTTGCTTAAGCCAAACATATCGGAATTGCCCTTGACTCCTTTCTTTCACACCTCAAATTCAATCTGTAAAAAAACCCTGTTAACTCTGTCTTCAAAATGTATCCAGAATCTGACCACCTCTCACTACCTCCAGCACCATAACCCTAGTACAAACCACGATCATCTCTCTCACTGATTATTGCAACAGCCTCCCAGCTAGTGTTCCTGCTTCTAACCTTGCCCCTCTTTGGTCTGTTCTCCACACAACATTAAAATTATCCTTTTAAAACAAATTAGATCCTGTCACTCCTCTGCTCAAAACACTGCTCCGGCTCCCTGTTCCACTCAGAGTAAAAGCTGAAGTCCCTACCATGGCCTGCAAGGCCCTGCACAATATCCCCTTTTCTCCTCTCCCTGGTAAAACTGCTATTCTCTTCTTTCCCTCACTGTTCTTCAGGCCCTGGATTCCTTGTGCCCCTTGGACATACCAGGCATGTTCCCACCTCTAGGCCTTTGCCCTTGCTATTCCCACTGCCTGGAATGATCTTCCCCCAAGGATGTCCCTTCACCTCCTTCAAGTCTTTGCTCAAATAACATTTTCTCACTAAGGCCTTCCCTAACCACATTTTTTAAAAAATTTGCACACACACACACACACACACACACACACACACACAAAAAAGCCTTCCATCATCCTTTTCCTGTTTTATTGTTCTCCATACCATTGATAATCTGAAAAATTACCTAGTCTACTTGTTAATTATATCTATTTTGTTTCACCCTCCCCCCACCACTAGAACACAAACTTCATGGGGAAGGGAAGTTTTGTCTGTTTTGTTTCTTACTATAGCTTCACTGCCTAGAACTCTACCTGGCACATAGTAAGCCCTCATACGAGGCCCCAGCTCATATTGTTGGGGAATGGACAAGTGTAAAAGTTGCAGTAGATGGGCTGGACAGAGATGAATAGGAAATGTTAATTCCCAACTCTTGAAGAGATTGTCCAACATAGTGTTACCAGTTGACTTACTGAATGTTAAAATGTTTGGGAAATAAAGTTATTAAATTAGAATGATTAGTTAATGCCTTCTCAAGATAGGTTCTCAATAAATATTTGTTGAATGAATCAGTGGTAATATCTTGACAGATATTAAATTATCAGGACCAGGAGAGAGAGAATGTAAGAGGTTCCACGTGGCAGTCAGAGATTAGAGTGCTCACAAAGTCAAGCAGTCAGGATGTCAGAGATTCCTGCATATTGAACATTACTAGACTGTGGGCTGTTATATAAGCTTCACATTTTAATAAAAAAATCCACTAGAGGGAGTGCAAGGTTAAATCAAGTATGTTCTCCGCTTAATGAAATTCTATTAACGTCATTCTCTTTTCTATTTATTGATCTGATGTTCATCTAAACTGTTTCATCAGGTCAGAGTGTTCTGCACCACTTTCATCAGTCCAGTGTCTGACTCATAATAGGTCTTCAACAAATGTTTATAATTTGAATAAAAGAATGAAATGATGAATATTTAGAATCAACAGTTTTTCACCTTGAAATTTGTTTTGCTAATTAACAGTGGTCAGTATTTCCATTAAGAAACCATTCTTCAGAGTTCTAACCTGGCTGATAAAGATAACACTCATGATCCTTAGTCTTAAAGAATCTTTAGGCAGGAAGAGGAAGAGTCAGACTTGGAGTTTGTGTGCCTTATTTGTATAAATGATAGTGTCAGACAAGAGTGTATGTTGTAAAGCTAGAGCTAGGAGTCACTGAAGTCCCAGTCAGGCCTCAGCTCCCATACCAGGTCCTTCCTTCTCAGGAGGGGTGGGCAGCTGCTGAAGGATGCCGTTCCTCTGGGCTTGCTTGACCCCACTGGAATCATTAGCTCTGCTTTTGCACATGGAGATTTCACTGCTTGAGAAACCTGTCCACAATGTGCTTGAGAGCTGTAGGGTTGTTCAGGAGAAAGAAAGCTTTGCTTATTGTCTTAATCATCCATTGTTCTCACTGAAATTCTCTAAAGGGATTTGGGGTATCTGGATTTGCAGCTTTCTGACCTGGGTTATTGTGGGGTGAGATCTTGTCTAGTTGTCATCTGATGGCTGAAGCCTCCAACTGCCCTGGATCCAGGCCCATGAGCTGGGCCCTCGTATTAGGAATTTTTTCATTAATGAAATCATTTCAAATGGCCTGACAAAATAACCCTTTTTAAAATTTTTATAAACATTCTTTAAGAAAGGCTTTAGATTTATAGAAAAATTGAGCAGATAGGCCGGGCACGGTGGCTCATGCCTGTAATCCCAGTACTTTGGGAGACCGAGGCAGGCAGATCACGAGGTCAAGAGATCGAGACGATCCTGGCCAACATGGTGAAACCCTGTCTCTACTAAAAATACAAACAAACAAAAATTAGCTGGGCATGGTGGCACATGCCTGTAGTCCCAGCTACTCAGGAGACTGAAGCAGGAAAATCACTTGAACCCGGGAGGGGGAGGTTGCAGTGAGCCGAGATCGCGCCACTGCGCCACTGCGCCACTGCACTCTAGCCTGGTGACAGAGCGAGACTCCGTCTCAAAATAAAATAAAATAAAATAAAATTGCACAGATAGTGTACAGTTCCCATAAACCCCACACAGTTTGCTCTATTGTTAATATCTTACATGAGTATGAAACATTTGTTACAATTAATCAATATTGATACATGATCATTCATTACAGTCCATAGTTTATTCATAGTTTATAGTTCCTTAGTGTTTACATAATGTCCTTTTTCTGTCCCTAGATCCCACTAGGACACCACATTACATTTAGTTGTCTCCTTAGGCTCCTCTTGGCTGTCTCAGTTTCTCAGACTTTCTTTAATTTTGATGACCTTCACAGTTTTGAGAAATACTGGTCATAATACTCAGTATTACATTTTTCAGTGTGTTTCATGTATTTTAATGTATCTTTCCCATGTATTTAATGGAATCTTTTCAAAAGTGTGAGAAACACAACCCATTTTTATTGCTCTTCTCAGCACCTATTTTATTATTATTATTATACTTTAAGTTCTAGGGTACGTGTGCACAACATGCAGGTTTGTTACATATGTATACATGTGCCATGTTGGTGTGCTGCACCCATCAACTCGTCAGCACCCATCAACTCGTCATTTACATCAGTTATAACTCCCAATGCCATCTCTCCCCCCTCCCCCCTCCCCCTTCCCTATAATAGGCCCCGGTGTGTGATATTCCCCTTCCCATGTCCAAGTGATTTCATTGTTCAATTCCCACCTATGAGTGAGAACATGCGGTGTTTAGTTTTCTGTTCTTGCGAAAGTTTGCTGAGAATGATGGTTTCCAGCTGCACCCATGTTCCTACAAAGGACACGAACTCATCCTTTTTTATGGCTGCATAGTATTCCATGGCTCAGCACCTATTTTTATGATATATCTGAACCGTTCCTGAAGCTAGTCCTTGCTAGAGGAGGGCAAGTGTCTCCAGCATTGGTGAATTTTTCTAATACAGTATAGACTCCAGAGTAAGCCTTTGTATTTGTTTTCCATGGTCACCAAACCCATCCTGATATCTTTTCTCAGGCAACTTTAAATGGAAATTGAAGGTGCAAACTCAAAGTATGTATCTAAAACTGATTGATCTTTTGCCTTCTATTTTTTTCTGATGTCTTAACTGTAATAAGAGTCCTATTTTTTCAGTGTCAGTGTTTAAATATAAGAACCAAGGGGCCAAGAGCAGTGGCTCATGCCTGTAATCCCAGAACTTTGGGAGGCCAAGGTGGGTGGATCACCTGAGGTCAGGAGTTCGAGACCAGCCTGGCCAACATGGCAAAACCCCGTCTCTACTAAAAATTCCAAAATTAACCAGATGTGGTGGTGCATACCTGTAATCCCAGCTACTTGGGAGGTTGACTCACAAGAATACAAGAATCGCTTGAACCCGGGAGGTAAAGGTTGCAGTTAGCCGAGATGGCGCCACTGCACTCCAGCTTGGGTGACAGAGCAAGACTTCATCTCAAAAAAAAAAAAAAAAAAAGAAAAGAAAAGAAAAGAAAAAGAAAAAGAACCAAAGGCTAAGAGAGAAAGGAATAAGTTGCATAGAGCCACATGTTATTCCACAGCTTTACCTTAATATGATTTTCTACCTCAACTTGTCTTTAACATAACTGTATTATCACCAAGATAAAACTCATCTTTTTTCAGCATATTTTCAAATATTTAATCCAACTACCCACTCAGATTCTTATACAACTGATACTACTAAATTTAGCTGGAATGCTAGTAAGCTACATTCACTTCCTCACTGATCTTTGCTAGAATTCAGTGAATTTTTCTTCTGATAATCATTAGTTTCAATGCCTTTCATGTACTGTCTTTGGAAGTAAAAATGGCTCTTTAAACTCTTCCGGAAACCAGAGACAAAGGTAAGGCATAAGGGGCAGAGGTAAGGCATAAATTGAGAGGCGCTTAAACCGCTTGTCTTGACTGATGTACTTTAATATAACAGTAATAATAAAGCATATAAAGTGGATCAAGTTAACTGGTAACTATGGACTTTATTCCAGACAACTATTAAATTTTCTTTAACAGATTATGACAGCCTCCTCTGGGAGGCATCTTGAAGGTCGTTAAGCTCTTGTTAATACCTTGACCAAGAATCCCTATCTATCTGTGGATTTACTATAAGAGGGATATATATCCATAAAGAAGGTACAACAATTAACTTCAGATTTCTGCTTGCCATTCAAGGCTTAATAATAAACAATAGCAGTATTTACTAAAAATTTCTCAGAAATGCATACTAATTGCAGGAAATGTATAAATAGTGGGAACTCAAGCCATTCACATGAGATAACATTAATTATTGGGTGTAATAGTACAAAATATGAAACTTTTAGAACTGTTCAGGTAAATAAAGGATCTTTCCACCTCATTAGATGGCAACTTTGGAATAGGCTAAACGTTGGATACAGGTCATTGAGACTGAACGATTTATCTGTGCCATATACTTGAATACATTTTTGTTTCTGATTAAAGGTTGGTCTTCTTTCAGGTAATATCTGTAGTTAGTTAGCTCAGGAAGTTAGAATATAGTGCTAACGAGGCCAAAACCATGATTTTAGTCCTTGTACAAGCCAGTTAGTTTTCACTTACTCTAATGCTACTACTGGCTGCACCATTTTCCTTGGCCAGCCAGCTCTTCAAAAGCATATCCTAAGTCATAAGGGAGGCCAGTCTGGGAGACGTAGGTTGATAAATCTATCCCAGTTTTGAACAAACAGCCGAAACCCTCTTTCTCTCTGTGCTGGGTCAATTGCATCATTTCCACTGGCTTGGCTGACTATGCTGTTATGAGTACCCTAAAATGCGGAACTATGTCCACTGCCTCCTCTGTTTTATATCATATTAGCTCAGGAAAGATTTTCATTCCATTGAGCACCAGACTGTGGGGTATATTTTTGGAAGCAAGTGTAGGTGTACCAGAGCCAAAAAAGGTTGGGAACAACTGTAGACAAACTGATCTCACTGTTCCTAGAGCTGCCAACTCTAGGCACAGAGCCCTTAAAGTGGACTATAAATGTCGAGTGGGTAGTTAAAAGAAAACCCATTATGGGGCACTAATTTCTGATTTCCCACAATCAGGTGCATGTATTTTGTGTGCATGTATATTTTATGTGGAGAGAAGCAGATGTGCACAAAGCTTATTTATTTAGCTATATGTATTAAATCAAAATTGGGGGCTTAATGAGAGAAAAAATGTGAGTTTGATAATTACAATAGTTAATATTTTGGATTTTTAATAAATATTTTTAAACTTATCATGATAACATTCCTCTGAAGGAGACAGGTAAGATTAGGGAGTTTTTGGTAAGATGAAAAACTGAAGCAGAGACCTAGATCTCCTGGTTTCTACCCCAGTTTCTATCATGTAAGTGTCCAAGAGGACTTGCTTGATATAACTAGGAAGTCAAATAGCAGAAGGATTTCTGTTTTTTTCTAGTCTCCTTCTTTGATAGAGGAAACAATGCAGTTATAAACACACCAACTTGATCTGTAAAAGCCATTGAGTCAGTTCTCACAAGAGAGCTCTGCATTTGACAGCTACATGAACTGGGCCACAGAAGTAGTGAATGGGGTGTTACAAAAAGGAGCCCACAGAAGATATCATAACAAGGTTTAGACATTAGGCATGGAAACATCTGATTATATAATCTGTTAACCAGCCGTAAGCTATAATGACACAAGCTAGGACTTGTAAGCTCATGTTTCCTTCCCTAGATCATTATACCCAGCAGTGAGGAAAAGAAAGCTAATGTGTTCTAATAGGGATGTCAGCACTATCTTAAAGATCAAGTACGGCGGTGCTCCACTTGAAAGAAATCTCAGGAAATAAAAGATGTGCTGTTACCAAATTGATAGATACAGGGATTTTGGATAGAGTATTCACTTTATAGAAGGGCTCTTCCCTATGACCGGATTTACCTGAGTTCCTTAAATTAAGTTCTCCAGTGAATTCAAGATTTGATTTACTAAGAATCAATTATCACATGACTTTTCAGGAATACATTCCTGAATCAAATTTTACCATAGTATTACTATTTATAAAATGTAGGTATTTTACAATACATAGTTTATGCACCAACATAAAGTAAAGAGCAGATTTCACAAAATTTTGTTTTCCTATCTTTTTATAGCATCGTATGAAATGTGTAGCTTTACATGTAGGGTAAAGCATAAAAACCAGATTATGAGTACTGTCTAGAGAGAAGGAGAGACACACACAAGGGCACTAAGAGACGATGAGAATTCAATGGACAAGAGATATAAAAAGAAAAAGGATACTGAAAATTTTAGCCATTTCCAATTTCTGGGAAAGCCATCATTATTTCTATCTCTGGTATGCCTCTTACCTCAGACCAATCAGTTGAATTTTCCTCCCCTGCTGATCTCCTGTAACCATTTCTGCCCTTAAACATAGAAATTACTCATAATGGTACAAATAGCATCATTTAATGAAGCGACAGTAGAAGCACCAATACCACATTCCCAGAACAGCTTAAGAGGTTTGATCAGCTAGTACTGAAAATAAGGAAAAAATGTACCTTGTTTGAAAGTAAGAATGAACTTGCTAAGCACAATCCCGGATCATAAAAGCTACAGGCTTGGGTAGGGATGCTCTTAAATGCCAAAGTTACAGCTACAAAAATGACCCTTGTCCTGACCTGCCAACAACCATGGAAATTTACAGCAGCTCCAACAACTGCAGCTCTTTAGAAATGGTGGACAGAATTATAAAAAGATATTTCAGAGCTTCTAGCTAATTGCAGTTAAACATCCAAAATGTATGAAGTGAATAAATTTCTAAAGGGCATCTTCCCACATCAGAAAAAGCATCAGCTGTTTTTTCCATCTTTCCATGTAATAATCAGCATATATCAAGTACTGGAACTACCATCCATAATTCTACTAGGACGGGCCCCTTGAAAAGGTACATTTCAAGAATCATAACTTCTTTCCATTTACTTAGGTCATCTTTAATTTCTCTCAACAATGCTTTATAATTTTCAGTATACAAGTCTTACACTTCTTTTGTTAAATTTATTGCTAGGGGCCAGATGCATGTCTTATGCCTGTAATCCCAGCACTTTGGGAGGCTAAGGCAGTAGGATCACTTCAGGTCAGGAGTTCAAGACCAGCCTGGCCAACAAGCTGAAACCCTGTCTCTACTAAAAATACAAAAATTAGCCGTGCATGGTGATGCGCGCCTATAGTCCCAGCTATTCAGGAGGCTGAGGCACAAGAATCGCTTGAACCCAGGAGTCGGAGGTTGCAGTGAGCCAAGATCATGCTACTGTACTCCAGCCTAGGCAACAGAACGAGACTTTCTCAAAAAAAAAAAAAAAAAAAAATATATATATATATATATATAGAGAGAGAGAGAGAGAGAGAGAGCTAGGTATTTTATTCTTTTGATAAGTAGGATTTTCTGCTTTCATTTTTGGATTGTTAATTGCCACTATATAGAAATACAATTGATTTTTGTATTTTGATTTCATATCATGCAATCTTGCTGAACTGTAACTATTAGAAGTGATAGTTTTTTTTAGTAGACTCCTTGGGATTTTATATATACAAGATCATGTCATCTGCCAACAGACATAGTTTTACTTCTTCCTTTGTATTTTGGATAGCTTTCTTTTCTTTCTTTTTTTTTCTTGCCAAATTGCCCTGGCTAGAGCCTCCAATATAATGTTGAATAGAAGTGGTGAAAGTGGGCATCCTTTTCTGTTCCTGATCTTATGGGGAAAGCATCTAGTCTTTCACCATGTAGTATGATATTAGCTGTGAATGTCTGTAGGTGCCGTTTATCTGGATGAGGAAGTTCCCTATTCCTAGTGAGTGTTTATATTGTGAAAAGGTGTTGGATTTTGTCAAATGGTTTTTCTGAATCTGTTGAAATGCTGATGAGGTTTTAATCCTTTATCCTAGTAATATGATATATTACATTGATTTTTTTATGTTAAACCAAACCTGCATTCTTGGGATAAATCCTTTTTGGTCATGGTATATAATTATTTTAATATATTTGCTGGATTTGGTTTGTTAGTATTTTTGTTGAGGATTTTGTGTCTATATTCATAAGGAAAATACATTAGTCTGTAGTTTTCTTATGAAGTCTTTGTCTGATTTTAGTATCAGGGTAATAATACTGACCTCCTAAAATTAGTTGGGAAGTATTCTGTCTGTTTCTAGTTCTAGGAAACAATGTAGTAACTGGTATTATTTCTACTTTAAATATTTGGTAGAATTCACCAGTGAGGCCATCTGGGCCTGGGCTTTCTTGCTGAAATTGATATGATTCTAAAATTCATATGGAAATGAAAGGGACCCAGAATAGCCAAAACAATCCTGAAAAAGAATAAAGTTGGAGGACTCACAATTCCCAATTTCAAAACTTACCACAAAAGCTACAGTAATCAAAGTAGTCTGTTACTGGCATAAGGATAGACATATAGATCAATGGGATAGAACTGAGAGTTGACAAATAAACCCCATACATCCATGGTCAATTTTTGGCTAGAGAACCAACACCACTCAATGCGAAAAGAATAGCCTCTTCAACAAATGGTGCTGGGATAACCTGATAACCACCTGCAAAAGAGTGAAGTTGGACCCCTACTTCACTCCGTGTTTAAAAGTTAAGTCAAAATAGATCAAAGACTTAAATGTAAGAACTAAAACTATAAAACTCTTTGAAGACAATTTAGGAGTAAATCTTTGTGACCTGAGTTAGGCTTCTTAGATATAATACCAAAAGTACAAGTAACAAAAAAAAAATAGATTGAATTTCATCAAAGTTAAAAACTTGTGTGCTGCAAATGATTTATCTTCAAGTAAGTAGAAAGACAATCCATAGAATGGGAGAAAATACTTGAAAATAATATATCTGAGAAGGGTCTTTTATCCAGAATATATATATATAGAACTCTTACAACTTAACAATAAAAAGAGCAATGACCCAATTGAAAAATATATAAAGGATTCAAATAGATGTTTCTCAAAAAAAGATATACAAGTAGTCAATAAGAACATTAAAGATGTTCAGCATCATTAGTCATCAGGGAAATGATGAGCTGAGGAGGAGGATCACTTGAGCCCAGGAGTTTGAGGTTACAGCATGCTATGATAAAGCCACTACACTTCAGCCTGGATGACAGAGCAAGATCCTGTCTCTAATTAAAAAAAAAAAAAGAAAGATACTAGCAAGTATTCAAGAGGATATGGAGAAATTGGAACCTTCATACATTGCTTGTGAGAATCTAAAATGGTACAGCTGGCCAGATGCAATGGCTTATGCCTGCAATCCCAACACTTTGGGAGGACAAGGTGACAGGATTGCTTGAGACCAGGAGTTTGAGACCAGCCTGAGCAACATAGCAGGAACCTGTTTCTAAAAAAAAAAAAAAAAAAAAAAAAAAAAAAAAAAAATGCCTGACATGATGGTGCATGCCTATAGTCCTGGCTATTCCAGAGGCTGTGGTGGGAAGATAGCTTGAGCCCAGGAGTTTGAGGTCATAGCAGTAAGCTATGATTTTGCCAGTACATGCTAGCCTGGGCAACAGAGTGAGAGCTTGTCTCAAAATAAAATAAAATAAAATAAAATAAAACAAAAAACATAAAATAGTACAGCCACTTTAGAAAACGGCTATGTAGTTCCTCCACAGTTAAAAATATGACCCAGAACTTCTACTCCTAGGGATGGGAGTATATCCAAGAGAACTGAAAATATATGTCCATACAGAAGTTTGTATGCCATTGTTAACTGCCACATTATTCACTATAGCCAAAAGGTGGAAACAACCCAAATGTGCATCAACTGATGAATTTAAAAAGCAAAATGTGGTATATCATACAATGGGACATTGTTTCATAATAAAAAGAAATGAAATACTGATACATGCTACAACATGGATGAATCTTGAAACATTATGCTAAGTTAAAGAAGCTAGTCACAAAAGACCATAAATTATATATTCCATTTGTATGAAGTATCCAGAATAGGTACATCTATAGAGACAGAATGTAGATTAGTGGTTTGCCAGAGCCTTGGGGGGTTCAGGAGAAATGAGGAGTAGTTATTGTTAATGCATGCAGGGTTTCTTTTTGGGGTGATAAAAATGTTCTAAAATCGGTTGTGATGGATAAACAAAAAAAGTTGTTTTCTTTTTAAAGAAGAATTAAAACTAGTAGGTCTTATAGTAGACTTATTATGCATATTTAGTGACCAGAAAGTAAAACTTTTCTGAATAATCACCATTCTGTTTTTCTGTTCAGTGGAAGAAATTGATAAGGAAACTGGGGAAATGGATAGGGAAACTGAGAAGTTGGCTCAAGTATCCCTCCAAATTTAACACTTTTCAGAAAACATATTCTGATCAGTTTTTCTTCTTTAGATAGTATAGATTTTATATAGTAATTCCACAGTTAAAACATCCTCTTTGAAGTGCACATTTTCTATTGGGGGTGCTTTTCACATGAAATAGAAATCAGATCCATTGGCTACCCTTCACATACAAAATATAAGTCCAGACAATCCAAGCATGGCTTTAAAAGTCTGGCCTTAATCTACCCTTCTAGCCTCATCACCAGTCATTCCTTGCTCTGGCTGATTCTTCAGTTCACAGTTCCCCTGAGCCTTCCCACGCTTTTCCTCTGTCTATAATGCCCTACACACCTCTTCTCCTCCTGGAAAACTGCTACTCCTTCAAGGCATGGTTTAATTGTCACCTTCACGGTGTTCTTCCTGACTCCCATAGACAGAATTAATTGCTCTAGCCTCTGTTTTAATAGTATTTGTTTTTGCCTCTAGCATATCATGTTATGTTATAATGTGTTAGTTAATCGGTCTTCTGCCACTGAAGGCAGAAACCAAGTGTTTTTATACTTCTGTATCCACTGAATGTACTAAGTATAAGCCTGGCCCATGGTAAGATACCAATTAATGGCTGATTGATTAGAGGGTAGGTAGGTAGGTAGGTACACAGACAGACAGAATCAGCTAACTACTTGTGGTCTGGAAAAGGAAGCATAAGATAACATTCTCCTGCTCACTGTTCTCAAGGCTTGATTATCAGCAATAAGTATTTCCTGAGCCCCTCTAAGAATGTGTAGTATCATTGAAAATTGAAATATATACATAATGGTTTCTGCCCTTTAGGATCTTAAGAGATTAAGGAGATAAGACTGAGATATATGCTGTAATGGAAGAAAAAACTGCATAAAATAGCATATGAGTATTCAGCAATTTAAGACATTATAATTGCTATCAGAATTCAGTGAGAAGGAAGCTATATCTTATTTCTATATCTCAGGTTTGGGGCTGCATGGTACAGCATTTCAGGCAACTGAGGGCTCTAGAAGTACTCTCCCAAGTAGATTTCCAAAGTGGCAATAGAAGGCTAATAACTTTCAGCCCTATGGTAGGCTGACAGTAAACTACACTATTGATTTCCAAGATGACCTAGTCAAGGGGAAAGTAAGTTGTGGCTCCTTGGGGCATTTTCAAGGCTTTTAGGCTCTTTTCCACTGGGTAGATATATTAGTCCGTTCTCACAGTATTATAAAGAACTACCTGAGACTGGGTAATTTATGAAGAAAAGAGATTTAATTGACTCACAGTTCTAGAGGCTGTAGAGGAGGCATGACTGGGATGCCTCAGGAAACTTACAGTCTTGGCAGAGGGACAAAGAGGAAGAAAGCACATTTTACTATGGAGGCAGAAAAGAGAAGGGAGAAGTGCAACATACTTTCAAACAACCAGATCTCGTAAGAACTCACTATCATGGGAACAACAAGGGGGAAATCCACCCCCATCATCCAATCACCTCCCACCAGGTCCCCCCCACCACATTGGGGAATACAATTCAACATGAGATTTGCGTGGGGCCACAGAGCCAAACCATATCAGTAGGGAATCCCTGTATCTTTACCTGTTTTATGGAATGTAAAAAAATCTACTTATTCACAAATGTGTGTTGAGTACTGTATTAGTTTCTTATTGCTGCTGTAACAAACTTCTACAAATTTAGTAGCTTAAAACAACAGGAACTTATTATCTTACAGTTCTGGAAGCCAGTAGTCTGAAATGAGTCTTACAGGGCTAAAATCAGGGTTTGGGCAGGGCTACATTTTTTCTGGAGGCTCTAGGGAAAAATCTGTTTACTTGCCTTTTCCTTGGGTCGAGAGCTATATTCATTGCTCATAGCCCCTTCCTCCAACTTCAAAGCTAGCAACATAGCTTCTTTTCTCTCTCTTATGCTTCCATCACCTAGCTTCCTTCTCTCCTATATTTGTCAAATCTCCCTCTGCTTCCTTCACAAAGACACTTGTGATTACATTTAGGGCCCGCCCACCCACATAATGCAAGCTAATCTCTCTCATCTCAAGACCCTTAACTTAATCATATCTGCAAAGTCATTTTTGCCATATAGTGTAACATTCATAGGTTCCAGGGATTAAGACATGGATATCTTTAGGGGCCACTATTCGGCCTTTCACAAGTATTTACTACATAGCAGGCACTGTGCTAGGTACTTTTTATCTGTGGTACGTTTATTGTGTTCATAGCTTTTCCCTCCTGCTATACTGTAAACTCCTAGAAGACAGAGTCGTTGTTGTTTTCTTGCTCCCAATGCCTAGCATGTGGCCTTGCTTGTGGTATAAAATAGATGCCAGGTAAATAACTAACGAATGATATGAGCTACACCTTGTCACATAGTAGAATTTAAATTAACTTCATTCAACCAATGTTTATTGAGGCAAAGAAGAGAACGGGTTTGGATATCTAGATAGATACAATTCAACAGTTGTTGAGCTCCTGCTATGTGCCAGATATCTTACTAGTTATTAAAGATAAGGACATGAGTAAGGTGGTTCCACCCCCTGAGGAAAAGTAGTGAGTAACCAGGTGTGCCCAGGCTGGATAAGAATTATCCTGGTTGGTGGAGAAGCAGTGTCCCGGCTTCAGGCACCTCTGAGAGAGCAGGTTAATGGATGCTTCATCCAGAAGGAAGCCTGAGGGTCATATACCGTCACCACCACCGTCACCCCCAGCCATTACCCTACCTTCCCCACCCTATCTGCTGCTGAGATTCCCTCTCCTACATTACTGCCAAGCATTCTTCAGCATCTGATTGCTCACCTCATATCACAGGAAGCTCACTTTTCCCTGGGGAAGCCCATTTGATACTCAGGCCATTTTAAAAGTTAACAAAATGCATTGAGCTAAAATAATGCCACTGCTCTTCCTACCTCTTCTGCCTCCTGCGGCCACACAGATTAGTCTAATTTTTCAGTCTCATGACAGTCATTCGGGTATGTCTAGAGACTTCCTTGAGTCATATCTTCTCATTCATCCATTTGTTCATTCAACAAATGCTTTCTGAGCATCTCTTGTAGAACTGGCACTGTGCTAGAGGGTTGAGATAGAGATGAGTAGACAAAATTCTGTCCTCAAGGAGCTCCCAGTCTACCAGACAGACAGCGATGTGAACAGTACAGGTGTTCTAGGAGAAAGAGAAGGAGATACAAAATGCTCTAGAAACAGAGTAGAGACCAACCAGCTGTACCTAGGGCTAAGAGGTCAGAAAGGTGGGCCGGGCACAGTGGCTCATGCCTGTAAACCCAGCACTTTGGGAGACCAACGTGGGTGGATCACCTGAGGTTAGGAGTTCGAGATCAGCCTGCCCAAAATGGTGAAACCTTGTGTCTACTAAAGATACAAAAATTAGCCGGGCATGGTGGTGCACACCTGTAATCCCAGCTACTTGGAAGGCTGAGGCAGGAGAATTGCTTGAACCCAGAAGGCGGAGATTGCAGTGAGCCGAGGTCATGCCATTGCACTCCAGCCTGGGTGACAAGAGCAAAACTCCATCTCAAAAAAAAAAAAAAAAGAGGTCAGAAAGATGGTACTTTAGCTTGGTATCATTCATTTATTCAGCATGTATTTAGTACATGCTGTATGTCAGGAACTCTGCCAGCTGCTAGAGATACAATAGTGACCTAGGATATTACCAGACAGAGTATGCCAGGCAAAGAGATCAGCATTTGCAAAGTCAAGAAGGCATTTATTCATGTATTTAAATATTTGTTTTGGTCATTGGGTTTTTACTGTGTTCCCATAAATGATGCTAGGCACTGGAGATAAAGATAGACCACACTGACACTGTCCCTGGCTTCAAGAAGTTCATGATCAACTGAGACTGACAAACTAGCATTCTACCATAATGTAATTCATGGTTGTAATTGCCACAGAGTACTAGGAAAGCATATCAACAAAGACACTAAACTCAACTGGGCTGTGGGGAAGTGCCGAGTTCAGAACAGGCCTTTCTGAAGTATTGAGGCTGTTGTGGTACTTGAGCTGAGTCATAAGGGGCCAGGAAGCATTAGCCTGGCAGGTGCAGAGGAAAAGGATAAGAAAAAGGGAACTGAACATGCAAAGGTGGGAAGGCATGAGAGAACAAGACTTGTGTTGAGAGCTGTCAAGAATTCAGCATGACTGAGGCAGAAAGTTTAGGTCAGTGGCAAGAGATGAGGCTGGAAATTTAGAAGAGGGCTGAATCCTTAAGGACCTTGTGTAACACACTAAAGTATTTGGACTTTATCCTAAAGGCAGTGGGAAGCTAGAAAAGATCATTAAGCAGGGAAGTGACACAATCAGATTTTTCTTTGACAAAAATAACCCTGGCAGCAGTGTGGAGGATGAAATCCAGGGGGTGAGACTAGAGGCAGGAAGACTGGTACAGTCAGCCAGGGGCGCAATAATGAGGGCAATGGCAGAGGAAATAAGAAGGAGGGGCCAAAGGGAGGTTTTATGAAGTGGAATTATCCGGGAGAGGAAGACAGAATAAACAAAATTGACTCTAAGGTTGTAGTCTGAGAAACTATGTTAAGAATATAGGAGGAAGAGTGGGTTTCAGGGGTGATAATGATGTCATCATTGGTCATGGTGTCTTCGAGGGACCTGAGAGGTAGAAAGATGCCTGGTAAGCGGCTGGTCATAAGAGTGGAGTGCAGCAGAGTGGTCTGGGCATAAATGAGAATGACATGTGCAAGTAACAGTCCTTAATTCAACAAATATTTATTGAGGGCCTAGTATGTGCTATACACTGGAGGAAGTTCTCGAGGTTCCTGGAGTTACAAAGGTGAATTAGACAGTTTCCACCCACTGAGAGCACACCCTAGAAGGAAAACCAAGACACAGAAACAAACCACGATAAGGCAATATAGAAATGCAGTGAGAGAGGTGTGCACAGTATATTATTAAGGGAGCATGGACAAGACACATCTAACCTAGGGGAGAAGAAGGAAGGCTTCCCAGGTAATGTACTGTCTCAGCTGAATCTTAAAGAAGAAATAGGAGTTAATCAAGTAAAAAAAGAGAGAGGGTAGGGCATTCCAGGCAAAAGGGACAGCAAAAGCAAAGTTGGGGCAGGACCAGGGAGAAAAAACAGTATAGGCATTTCAGTATTGCTAGAGCACAAAATACAAGAGATGAAACTAGAATACCTAAGGGCTGGGTCACAGGAAGCCTTAAATACCATGTTCAGGTAGTTTGGACTATAAATAATGGGGAGCTAGTGAAGGGTTTTTAAAGAAACAAGGTCTCACTATGTTGCCCAGGCTGGTCTCAAACTCCTGGGCTTAAACGATTCTCTTGCCACAGCCTCTTAAGTAGTTAGGATTATAGGCACAAGCCACCACACATGGCTAGTGAAGGTTTTAAAGAGAGTGACATGGTCAGAGCTGCATGCAAATGGGTCACTTGATGACTGTGATTCCCCCTCCTAGAACATAAGCTCCATGAGGACAGGGATTTTTGTTTCAGTGCCTAGAACAGAGAGCATTAGTAAATACTCAGATATTTGTTGAAGGAAGGAATTAATGTGGGAGATCAATGTGAGGGGCCAAGACAAGAGGCAAGGAGGTTGTGACGCTAATCCTGGGTACAAATGATCAAGGTCTGGCCTGTGATTGGCAGTGGGAGGTGCAGAGAAGGCATTGGAGTCATGAGCTGTGTACCAAGCTTTCATCTGGGTAGATGGTGATACCTGCGATGATTTTATCCTCCCTCCAATCTATCATACTGACAGTTTCCTCTGTCGTCGATACTGCTAGACACCAGGCATGAAAAGAGAATTAAGATATGTGGCCTGCTTTTAAAAAGCTCTTAGTCTCATGGGGTAGACAGACCAACCTATGAAAAGATAGATATAGGTATAATGCAGGAGGTGAGCAATGGGCCAGACAGCATTACTGCCTGAGCTCTGCCTTCTGTCAGATCAGTGGTGGCACTAGTGTCATAGGAGAATCAACTGTATTGTGAACCGCGCATGCCAGGGATCTAGGTTGTATGCTCCTTATGAGAATCTAATGCCCGATGAAACCACCCCCAACCATGCCCTTGGAAAAATTGTCTTCCACGAAACCAGCCCTTGATGCCAAAAAGGTTGGGGACTGCTGGTATAATGTATCATGTATTAGTGCTATGAGAGAGTTCAGAACTAGTAAGGGCACCATGTAGGGAATAGCTACATGAAGGAGGAGTAGGGAAAGGCTTCATGGTAGTGACATTTGAACTGTTTGTCGGACATGGAAAAAGGGGTTGCCAGGCAGAGCAGGGAGAGCGTGGCATTCTGGGGTGATGAATCTTGTGCATGGACATGGGATTGTGAAGGGAGTTAATCAGATTCCAGGACCAGTGAGAAATGGTTGTGGTAGTAGCTACCAATCACGGAGATCACCATCTACCCAAACAAAAGTTAGACACACAAGCCTCCAGTATCTCCATAGACTGCTGATTCTACCTCCTAAAAAGTTCTTGACTCCAACCCTTTCTCTGCACCTCCCACTGCCAATCTCAGGCCAGGCCTTCAGAGTTTCATAAAGCCTGTGTTAAGATTCTGAGGCCTCATCTGGGCTTAATGGGAAAGAGTGCTGTGATCAATTGGCAATGTCTGCCATGGGTATAAGAGTGAGGAATGGCAGCATGCATGCCACATCCCTGGGCATCCCTAGGGCATAGGGTATGAGGTGGAGAATGGCAGCAGCTGGTACCTTAGAATTCAGTTTTGAGTATGTTAAGACTGAAGTACTTCTAGGCTAGGGATGTCTGGTTAATAAGTAAATAAAGAGCTCAGAAGATAGGTCAGTGTTGAAGATACAGATTTTTGGAGTTATCAGTATATAGATCAGAAGTAGACAAACTATTTCTGTAATGGTCCAGATAGTATTTTAGACTTCACAGGCCATAGGGTTTCTGTCATATCCATTCAGCTTTGCTGTGGCAGTGTTAAAGCAGCCATAGACAATATTTGAATGAATGGCTCTAGCTGTGTTCCAATAAAACTTTATTTACAGAAACACATGACAGGCTGGATTTGGCCTGTGGGCTAGTTTGCCCACCCCTGATGTGTATAGTATACAGAATATAGTCCTACCTGGTGTCAGACAAGACCTGAGTTTGAGTCCCAACTCTTACATACTAACTTTGTGACCTTGGACAAGTTAGTTCAACATTCCTGCCTCCATTTTCTCATCTGTAAAATGGAGATTGGTGATAGCACCTACCTTACAAGATTACTGTGAGGAATAACTAAGCTTTTCCATGTTAGCATTAGTTATAGTCCCTGGCACATAGTAAATGCTCAACAAAGGTTTGATAAGCATTACTATCACTTACTATTGAGATTGTTCATGTTGTTATAGATTTTAATTAAGATCAGAAGAGTGGATGGGATCACAGGAAAAGTGGGTGGAGCTGAAGAGAAGAGAGCATCAACATTTAGGGGGCAAACAGAGGATTCGAAAACAGAGAAGGAAACTGAGAAGGAACTGGCAACATTGTAGGAAGGGAACCATAAAGAAGTAGTGTATAGGAATCAGAGGAAAGGAAGTGTTTTAAGAAAAGGGTAAGAGGCAAAGGTCTTCTACACTAGAAAAATGGGCAAAGGACATGAAAAGGCAGTTATCAAGAGACATACAAATGGATAATAAATATACGATGTTCAGTTTCACTAACAAAGACATGAAAACAAAATCATGTGTTTTTAGTGTTTGCCTATGAGATTAGCAAAAATTTAAAAGATTGACACAGTGTTACCATGGCTGTAGGAAAACAGGTACTGTTTTATACTTATTGGTGGGAATGTAAATGTTTTTGTACTTTCCAGAGGACAGTTTAGCAATATGTATCAAAATGACAAATAAGTGGATTCTGTGAGACAGCAATTTTACTTCTGGGAATTTACCCCAAAGAGATAGAAAATTATACAAATATATTTTTTAAATACACATAATGACATTGGTCCTAGCATTATGATAGCAAAAACAGCCTAAAATATTCAACAATAGGAGAATTATCATGGCAGATAGACACAATGAAATACTGTACAGCCATTTAAAATGATGACACAGCTCTATACTTATTGACATGGAAAGTGTCCATGACAAATTGTAAAAAGGTTATAAAACAGCAGGGTAGCATTGTCTCCATTAAGTAAAACTTTGCTTCCTAGCAAATAGTGTTTTTTATTTGTTCGTTTTCTGGATAGTGAGATTTCAGATCATTTCATTTTTTTGTTAAAGGTTGAATATTTTTTACTGAGCATATATTACTTGATATAAACAGTAACAAGTACTGTGCTGGTAAACCAGATCTCTGAAAAAATAAAGCCCCAATTTATATCAGTTGCCAATTTTAGTAATATAAATACTCCCCAAGGCTTGCAAAATTTTTAATATGCAGCAATCAGCTCTTACCAGCTGGCTCTGGCATACCACTGGCAACGACTCTGTTTAAAACTAAAGAATATGGTGTATGTTTACCAGTGTCAAATGCTAGTCAAGTAAGATGAAGATTAAAAATTACCTATCACTGATATGCCTGGTAACAGGCATTTCACTGGAACAGACAGTTGCAGAATAAATGGGAAATAAGGAAATGGAGAAAGCAAGGCATTTTGTAGTCAACAGAAGGAAAGGCATGGGCAATTGCTTGAGGGAGATGTAGAGTCAAGGGAAGTTTAATTTGAATGAGTGGAAAGAAATACCAAACAGAGATAATGTTACACACTTTTTCATTTCTTACTTTTGAATAATCTTTAGAGTTCAGAGTATGCATGCACATGAAAGTTCTTGAAACAACCCTTCCTTAGTGTTGGTGTTATTATCATTACCACTGTATATATGGGGAACCTGAGGTTCAGAGAGGTTTAGTGGCTTACCCCAGGTGTCAGAGAGTGAGCCACATTTGTGTATGCCTGTTGGGCTCCACCCACTGGGTAAGCCCTGAAAATATCGAGACAGATAAAATGTGGCCACTAGCACAAATGCCTCAATCCTTCTCCAACCTGAGTCCCCCTCTTCCATAATTCTAAGTTCTTTTTCTGCTTGTTCTGGGAAGGCTGTGGCAAGCCATGAACCTGGGTATGGATTATTTGTCTCTGATTGGATGAGAAGAGAAGCTAGCCAAGCATGAGAGGGCAAGTGGTTATTAGCAACAATGAAGTTGAGTATGTTGAGTATGTTGGATTTGAAAATCAAAGATTACTGCCATATTTACAGTGGCGTAAAAAGAACAGACTGAGGAGCAAACGAACAATAAGGAAATAAAGGCAGGGGAGAGAGAGACAGAGACAGATTGAGAGAGAGAAAAGGAGAATTATAGTAAATATGGGTAATTTTAAAAGCACTTCTTTTTAGTGCTCAAATTATCCCAGATTTGGCCTTTGAGCTGGCTTCTATGTGTTTGTGACATGACCCCATCAGTTTTTCAGCACTTTTAATTTCTGGTGAACAAGGTTTCCCTAGTTTTCTGAACTATCCCTGCTCTGGCCCTGGAATCAGCCATTTCTCTCAGAAATCTTGGTTCCTTTTAGTAGGGAATGGCATTTCAGTACCAAAATCTAGGTACTGGGTATGCTCATTGCCACTGGTATGCATTGCTTGCCTTTTCTATAGACCAACCTAAGAAGTATGTAATTTTTAAAGAAATTATGAAAAGAATGAAGGAAATGGATTATAGCATAGTCTATAGTGATATTCCGAAGACCGCGAGAGAGGGGGAAAAAAGGGAGAAAGACCTATTTTAGAGCAGAACACCAGCTAATAAATGTAGAAAGTAGACTAAAAAAATCACTGTTTTGCAGCCCCCCAGTACAATAATTGATTTTGGCAAAGATCATCAAATGGATGCTAAAATCTTTGAGCAGAAAGGTCCTCGAGAACAGGATATTCACACAGTTACAAATTATCATCCCACGGATTCCTTGCTAATTACAAAGAGGAAAATGCACATTTACAATAGGAAAATCTGGCAGTCACCAGGTTAAGCAAGCTATTAAACTCAGCATTGTCAATAGCAGGACAAGCTGACATTGTGCTTTCTGATGTGATGTAAGATGAAGTACAAAGCATCATTTATGAAATATTCTTGCCGGAAATGTTTATGAAGAAACAATTAGATGAACCTAGAGTGTGGGATATACAACAAGTCAACTAGCCTAGACTCTTCAGAAAGCCATTATCATGAAAAGCAAAAGAAGGTAGAGCAATTGTTCTGGATTTTAGAAAACAATGGACTCAAATACAATGTGTAAACCCTGAATGAATTCTGAATTGGAGAGAAATCTTAAACAATTATTAAAGACATTTTTGGAAAGATTTGGGAAATTTATACACTATATTAGATGATATTCTTGAATTGATGTTGATTTTCTTAGGCGTGATAATGTGGAAGTCTTTTTCTTAGGAGATGTATGATGAAGTATTTAGGAGTGAAATGTCATCATATTTGTAGCTTACTTTCAAATGGCTCAGCAAAAAGTGTATGTGTGCGTGTGTGTGTGTGTGTGAGAGAGAGAGAGAGAGAAATGTGGGAAATTAGGACAATTGGTGAATCTAGGCAAAAGGTATATGATTGCTTGTCATACTATTCTTTCAACTGTTCTATAGGTTTGAAATTTTTCAAAATAAAAAGTTGGAAAAAACAGTTATTTTAAAGCCTATAAATGTATGATGAGTTTCAGGAAATGATGCTGGGACAATTGGATATGCAGATGCAAAATGATGAAATTAGACCATTACCTCAATACCATACACAAAAATTAACTCAAAAAAATTAAGAAAAGAGACCTAAATGTAAGAGCTAAAACTAAAAATCTTTTAGAAAAACAAACATAGGAGATCTTTGAGACCTTGGTTAGGCAAAGATTTCATAGATATGACAAAAGCATGGTCCATAAAACAAACATTTCATAAATTGAGCTTCATCAAAATTTAAAACTTGCCCTTCAAAAGACAACATTTGAAAATTAAAAGACAAGCTACAGACTTGGGAAAAAGTATTTGCGAATTTCATATATGATAAAAGTCTTGTATCCAGAATATACTCTTACAATTGAATAATAGACAGACAACCCAATTTAAAAATGGGCAAAATATTTTAATAAATACTTCATCAAAGAAAATATATGGGCCAGGTGCAGCTGCTCACTGAAGCCTGGCCTGTATATTCCAGCACTTTGGGAGGCTGAGGCAGATGGATTACTTGAGCGCAGGAGTTCAAGACCAGCTTGGGCAACGTGGTGAAACCCCATCTCTACAAAAAATACAAAAATTAGCTGGGCGTGGTGGCACATTCCTGTAGTCCTAGCTACTTGAGGGGCTGAGGCAGGAGGATCACTTGAGCCTGGGAGGTTGAGGCTGCAGTAAGCCATGTTCATGCCACTACACTACAGCCTGGGTGACAAAGTGAGACCCTATCTCAAAAAATAGAAAATTTATAAATGGCCTAATATGCAAATGAGAAGATGCTCAGTATCATTAATCAGTAGGAAAACACAAATTAAAACTACCATGAGATACCACTACTCATCCACTAGAATAGCTGTAATCAAAAAGATAGACAATCTGTGTCGGCAAGGATGTTGAGAAACAGGAATCCTCATTCATTGTGGTGGGAATGTAGAATGGTACAGCTACTTTGGAAAACAATCTGACAGTTTCTTAAGAAGTTAAACATAAATTTATCATATATCCCAGCAGTTCCACTCCTAGGTATCTACTCAATGAAAACATACCTCTGCACAAAGACTTGCACATAAATGTTCATAGCAGCTCTATTCATTATAGCCAAAAAGTGGCACGACCCAAATGACCATCAACTAGTGGATGTATAAACAAAATGTGAGATATCCATACAAGGAATACTATTTGGGAATTAAAAAGGAATGCAACATGAATGAACTTCGAAAACATTATGCTCAGCAAACGTGCTCCTAGGTTATTTATACAATTGACTTGAAAAGGTATGTCCACATGAAAACCTATACATAAATGTTTATAGCAGCTTTATTCATAATTATCAAAATCTGGAAGCAAGCAAAATGTCCATCAGTAGATGAATGGATAACTAAGCTGTGTTACATTCATATAATGCACTATTATTCAGCAATTTTTAAAATGAGCTATTGAGGCCGGGCGCGGTGGCTCAAGCCTGTAATCCCAGCACTTTGGGAGGCCGAGACGGGCGGATCACAAGGTCAGGAGATCGAGACCATCCTGGCTAACACGGTGAAACCCCGTCTCTACTAAAAAAAAATACAAAAAACTAGCCGGGCGAGGTGGCGGACGCCTGTAGTCCCAGCTACTCAGGAGGCTGAGGCAGGAGAATGGCGTGAACCCGGGAGGCGGAGCTTGCAGTGAGCTGAGATCCGGCCACTGCACTCCAGTCTGGGCGACAAAGCGAGACTCTGTCTCAACAAAAAAAAAAAAAAATGAGCTATTGAGCCATGAAACATGGAGGAAACTTAAATGTATATTGTTGAGTGAAAGAAGCCAATCTGTATGATTTCAACTATTTGATATTCTGGAAAAGGCAAAACTATAGAGACAGTAAAAGAAATTAATGGTTGTCAAGGGCTTGGTGGGGAGAGGAAGGGAAGAGAGAAAGGATGAATAGCTAAAGCACAGGGGATTTCTGGAGCAGTGAAACTATTCTATATGATTCTGTAATGGTAGATAGATGGCATCATATATTTGTCCAAAGTCATAGAACTATATAACACTAAGAGTGAACCCTATTATAAACTATGAACTTTAATGAATAATTATGGGTCAATACTGAGACAAACATATCACAATAATATAAAATGTTAATAAAAGGGAAAGCTGTGTGCAGGGAAGAAGATATGTGGGAATTCTGCTTTATCTGCTCAATTTTTCTGTAAATCTGAAACTGTCCCCCAGAACTATACTAATTTAAAAAAACAATGCTAAGTGAAAGAAGCCAGATAGAAAAAGACCACATCATATATTATATAATTCCATTTATATGAAATGTCTAGAAAGACAAATCTATAGGGACAGAAAGAAGATGAGGAGTTGCCTGGGTCTAGGGATGACAGCAGGGATTAACTATAAATGGGCATGAGGGATCTTATTGGAATGGTGAAAATATTCTAAAACTAGATTATGATGATGAATTGCACAACTCAGTAAATCCACTAAAAATCATTGAATTGTGTACTTAATATGAGTTAACTTTATGGTATCTAAATTATACCTCAATCAAGCTGTTAAAAATTCATTTGATCTCACATTTTAAAATTATTTTACATTATTTCCTTATAACTATGAATCATGTAAAAATGTATGATGAGATCTCATGTTCATGGATCAGGAAACTGTTAAGATGGCAATTCTCCCAAATTGATCTAAAGATTCAACACAATCTCTATCAAAATTCCAGCTGCCTTGTTGTAGAAATTGACAGGCTGATCCTAAAATTCATATGGAAATGCAAGAGACCCCAAAACAACTCAAACAATCTTGAAAAAGAACAAATTTGAAGGACTCACACTGTAATCAAGACCATGTGGTCCTGGCATATGGTTAGACACGCAGACCAGTGGAATCGAATTGGGAGTCTACAAATAAACCCTCACATTTATGATCAACTGATTTTCAACAAAAGTACTAAAACAATTCATATGGGAAGAATAGTCTTTTCAACAAATGGTACTAGGATCTACATGCAAAAGAATGAATTTCAATCCCTACCTCAAGCCATACATAAAAATGAATTCCAAATGAATCATAGGCCAAAATAGAAGAGCTAAAACTATGAAAGTCTTACAAGAAAGCACAGGAATAAGTCTTCATGACCTTGGGTGAGGCAAAGCTTTCTCAGATATGTTACAGAAAGTATAAACAACAAAAGAAAATATAGATAAATTGGACTTCATCAAGACTAAAAGCTTTTGGGCTTCAAAGAAAGTGAGAAAAACATCCAGAAAGTGAAAATACAACCAATAGAATGGGAAAAAGCATTTGCAAATTATATTTCTGATCAGAGATGTGTCCAGAATATATAAATAATTCTTACAACTCTATGATGAAAAGACAAATAACCTAATTCAAATATAGGCAAAAGATTTGAATAGATGTTTATCCAAAAAATATATAAATGGCCAATAAGCACTTGAAAAGAGGCTTAACATCATTAGTCATTAGAAACATGCAAATTAAAACCACAATGAGATGCCACTTCACTCCACTAAGATGGCTAGAATCAAAAGGTCAGATAATAACAAATGTACATGAAGGCATGGAGAAATCAGAATCCTCATACATTGCTGGTGGGACTGTAAAAGCTGGTGGGACTGTAAAATGGTGTAGCCACTTTGGAAAGCAGTTTGGCAGTTCCTCAAAAGCAAACTATATAACTGCAAACGCATGCCATTATCTATTAGATGCTTCTGAGGAACAACAAGAAAGCCAATGTGCCTGGAGCAAAGTGAGTAATTCGGACAGTGGCACAAGAGGACAGAGAAGTTGCCATAGGCCACATCATACAAGGCCTTGCGGACCATGGTTGGCTTTGGATTTTATTCTAAATGCAATGGAATTTTAAGCAAGGAGTCTTCGTTCTTAGTAAGTTTATAATGTCCACTGTAATGAATGAAAAAAAGACAATTAGAAGAACTCCTGAACATCCTTGAAGGCCCACCTGTGATGGGAACCATAAGTGTTTAATGTTGTGTGTCCGCAGTTATAGTTTTGTGGGTTTTTTTCCAACAGCACTTGGCCGTCCTAGCTTTGAAAGCAGAGAAAACGGCAGAAGGGGGTCAGATTTAAGGTTGGGATTTGAGGTTCAGATGCTAAGAGAAAACTAACCATGCTAAACTCATAAGTACTCAGGTAGGTTCTTACAGAGAAAAATGGAATTTTCAGAAGCCCTTAAGAAAGGAAATGCTGTATTTCTGCCTTTTGCCATCTTTTACTGCTTTGCTGTAAACAATTAGATGCAATTAACTTAGTGCAAAAAACATCAAGAATCAGATTTAAATATGAGCCTCAGCTTTCCCGGAGACTGGCATACTACAGGTAAATTGTCAAAGCTGACACTGTAAGAAAGTTAAAGAAGCTCTTTCTGGCTACTTATTAAGTCACACCGAGAAATTAGCTTTATGCCATTAAACTAAACTCAGTAACCTTTCTTGGCAACATTCTGTCTTGCAAATTTCCTGTCTTACTGTTAATAAATTTCTCCTGATGCAGTTTAGCCCATTCTGCCTGGTACTAATGACAGACTAAAAGATAGTTTACATCAGATCTTATCCCTTCTCTGCTCAGAACCCTCCCATGACTTCCCATCTCACTGAAAGTAAAATCCAAACTCCTTGCAGTGGCCTACAAGCCCCTGTGATGTCCCATCAGACCGCTTCTTGTACCCCTGTCCTTCATTACCTGTGTTTCAGCCACACTGGCTGCCTTTCAGCTTCTCAGACAGACCAGGGAAGTTTTTTCCTGCCTCAGAGCTTTTGCAGTGCTAGTCCCTCTTTTTAAAAGTGATAGACCAGTGAACTTTTCATTAAACATGTCCAAAAAGTCCTGAAGACTTCTCCATCTCAGTATGGATGAGTTTCTTTTCACCTTTCAAGTCTCTATTTAAATGCTACCTCCTCAGAGAAGCTTTCCCTGGACTGACCTATCTAAGCCCTGCACACCCCACTACTCTATCACATTCCTGTGTGTTATTTTTGCAGCATTGCTTGTCACAATAGGGCTGTTTTCTTATTTGGTTGTTTGCTTACCTACTTATCATCTGTTCCACATACTTCCCTCCACCACACACACACACACACACACACACACACACAGAAAGATCCTGGAGAATGAGGTATTATCTGTCCTGTTCATCATTATTCCCAGAGTGTAGAACAGAGTACTCAATACAAATTTGCATGTTGAGGGAGGAAGGAAGGAAGGGAAGGGGCTTCTTGTTATCCACGCCCTGCTGTTAAGTAAGCCCAGTTTTCCTCAAGATTATTTATTAAATGTAGTATATATTCACAATGGAATATTATTCAGCCTTGAAAAAGAAGGAAGTCCTACCATTTGTGACAAGATGAATAAACCTGGAGGGCATTAGGCTAAGTGAGATAAATCAGTACCACATGATTTCACTTATATGTGGAATCTAAAAAGGTCAGACTCAAAAACAGACAGAATGAATGGCGGTTACCAGGGGTAGAGAAGGGGGAAATGGGGAGATGTTGGTCAGGGGATACAGTTTCAGGTATGCAAGATGAATAAGTTCTGGAAAGCTAACGTACAACAATGTGGCTATAATAATAACTTTATTGTATACTTGAAATTTGCCAAGAGAGTAGATCTAAAGTCTTCTCATCACCAAAAGTAGTAACTATCTGCAGTGATGGATATGTTAATTAGCTTGATTGTGGTGATTATTTCACAGTGTATATGTATTTCAAATCATCAAATTGTATACCCCGAATATATATCATTTTTAATTTTCCAATATACCTCAATTTTTTTTAAAAGTTATTTCTCAAGCCCTCAAGTTATTTGGATTGCCCTCTCCTGGCCTCTTCTATAAGTGGAATAAAATTCTAATTTTTGGACTGGTCCTGAGTATCGAAGAGAGGCTTATCATGTTATAGACTTTCAGAGGCTGAAAGAACTAGAGTTCATCTATTCTAACCTCTCTGTCCATGTAGAAACCTTTGCCACAAGCACCTATCTCAGGAATTTCTTAGAGGTGCCCCAACAGTAACTATAGGAAGTAAAGGAGTGGCTAAATACATAGAGTTCTGGACCTCCAAATGCCCACTCTCTACTCACTTTAACTTTAACCAGAGCAAAGCTGATTTCATTTGTTTTATGTATTGGGATTCCACATAAAATTTTATTTGAAAAAAACATTCTGCTGCTTAAGAAAAGTTTGAAAACTACTGATCTAACCCGTGCCTGAACATGCACAGTAACCAGGAATTTACTCTCAATATTCTTTCATGCTGTTTTTACATCTCTTATATCTCTGTCTTCAACATTCAAAGATGACACTACCGACAACAATCACCATTTATACATGTGCCTGTCACTATAAAGACAAATGTACCACCGAGTGGTAATTTCTACATTTGAAGCCTGTCCACCGGTTTCAGGCAGTATCCATAAGTTAAAGAAGCTGTTTATTTCATAGATTCATCTTGATGCTAGATGGTCTGTGCAGCCTCTATTGCTATCCTGCAGTACTCAGAACCACTTCAAATATGACCTTACATCATATCTTCCACCCTCCTGATCTGTTTCACATCGGTGAATTACCTTCTGAGTTTCAGTATTAAATTTCATGCTGGTGATAGCCACCCACTTTGCCAACTGATTCAAGTCATTTCAATTTTAAGTGTGTTTACCAAACAATACTACCACATCTAACTTTATTTTTGGACCTATTTAATGAAAAGTTTCTCATCTATCACTTAAAAGAAAATGGTTAATGGTATGACTCTCAATCCAGGACCAGCCTCTACATAAGTCCATGCTTTGTTTCTCTTTTTGTTTATGACTGGGGATAGTTGGGCAATGAGTCACAGGTCCTTAAAGTTTCCTGATTTTGGTACTGATCAGTACATTTTATAAATAATCTGTTTCTCTAGTTTATCACATTTTAATTTGTAAATGTATAATCTGGAGGTTATTTTTCTCTTTTATTCAAGATAAATAATACAAATGTTCTTCATTCTCAAGGCATTTTACAATTCCTATAACATCTTTAAAATTTAAAAAAAAATGGCCAGGCACAGTGGCTCATGCCTGTAATCCCAGCATTTTGGGAGGCTGAGGCAGGCAGATCACCTGAGATCAGGAGTTTGAGACCAGCGTGGCCAACATGACGAAACCCTGTCTCTACTGAAAATACAAAAAAAATTAGTTAGGTGTGATGGTGCACGCCTGTGGTTCCAGCTACTCAGGTGGCTGAGACAGAAGAATCGCTTGAACCTGGGAGGCAGAGGTTGCAGTGAGCTGAGATCGTGCTACTGCACTTCAGCCTGGATGACAGAGAGAGACTTGGTCTCAAAAAAAAAAAAAAAAAAAAAAAATTAATTAGAAAAAGTTTAAAGCATAGCATGTGCTAAGCTCTGTGCTAGGTACTGAAGGTGAATAGGATACAGTCCTTGCTCTCCAAGAGTATGTAGTCTAGTGGAGAATACAAGTACAAGAAGTAATCATTGCAAGCTAGTTTGAGAAGTACTATGGTAGAGGTTTGAATAAACTGCTGTAGCACAAAAAGAGGGATCAACTTTCTCTGCCTGGGAAAGGAAGGTGGAACTTCAGAGATGTCTTCACAGCTGCATCTTAAAGGATGAGTAGAAGGTCATCAGAGGAGATGGAAGTCATTCTACAACTCCAAAACTATGCATGTACAAAGGCCCAGAGGCTTGAAGAACATTTTATGTTTAGAAAGTGAGAGAAAAGTTTGGTGTGGTTAAGCTTTAAGTGCTTGAGGGGAATAGCGAGATAAGAGGCCTGAGAAGTAGGCAGGGACAAAATTATGAAGGGCCTTGCATACTACACAAAAGAAAGGATCTTTCTTCCTGTGGGCATGGGGACCTACTGAGAGGCTTTCAAGCAAGGCAGTGATATTGTCAGGGTTGTGCTTTAGGAAGGTCTAAGGAGCAGTTTAAAGCCTGTGACCCAGGAGGGGACAGACAGCAGGAGGAGTACAGGACTGCCAGAGGCTCTGCAGCGTTTGGCCAACTCCTTAAGTGCCCTGGGGTAGATTTCCTATTTGTTTCTCAATTGTAAAAGAGGAATAGCCTTTTCTTCCCCTACTTCACATACAGCTAATGAGACTACATGAAATCAGAAGTCCTCTGAGCCTCTTAGAAGGCAGCTTCGAGGTTTGGGCTAGATGGTTGAAGGTGGAGACAAGCATAGGCTGCACCATATAATTGAACTCATACTCGTGCACATTTTATGCATTTTTAAAAATGTGTATTAGTCTTATAGCTTGATTCAACTCAGTTGTGAACTCAAGGGCAGGATCCAGAACATCTTGTGTTGATCACAACCCCTAGCACAAAGGGAGAGCACTGAATGAGTCCTCAGCACCTATCTGCAGGTTAATTGCATACAGTGTCCCCTCTCAGGCAGACACCTGAGACTGAAGCATCACAGGAAGGCCACAGTATTATTTGGGACTAGTGGCAATGTTATATTTCAAGGTTCATTCTCTAGGAGTGGCCAAAAATATTCCATGCTTTGTTTGACCAGGCCTATAAGTACCAGGCCTGGTACTTCCTGCCTTTAGCATGACACTCCTCTGTAAATATAAGAGGTAAATTCATAGAATTTCCCTTTCTATAAAGTATAATCACCATTTTGCTAAGAAGTCACAGCCTACAGGTGAAAAATATTGAATAGAATATGTGCATATTATTATTATGAATAATCTTTCAGAATTTAGCTAGTTGTTTACAGAAAACGTCTAGAAAGAATGCTTAAAATTTTATATCTACTTAGTGTTGTAATTAATGTAACTATAACATGACAAGACCCTAGGTGTTTGAAATCCAAGTTTTGAACCATTTCAGTAATATGAGGTCAAATATTATAGAGGGACCAAAAGGATATTTGAAGAGCATCCATGTGTTTTTGCTGTGTGTCAAAAATTACTCTAGATTTTCATCAACCAAAGCCAGAAAATCCGAAAGCATTCCCTGCATTTTAAAGCAAACACTCTTCTCTCTCTCCTGACTTGACAGAGATCGTGATCAGTCCACTGAACACAATGGCATTTCCTTCTATCCACACCTAATATAAACTCCAGCCAATTTAATGGGGTCTATTACATAGTTTGGGGATGCAAGCACATAGTCTTTGGCTCTTGAGACACTCGTCTTGTGTGCCAGGACCAGGTGCAGAAATACAAATACATATGTATTAAGCCTGAGACAGCTGCTTTGCCAGTGCTTTTGTATTTTTTCTATTTAAATAGAAAGGTTGAGCTGGCACAATTTCTATCAATTATACCTAAAGTGTTCTTTTTCTTGTGGAGGAAGAGAGTACATTTAATTCATCTACCCAGTATTGATGTCTAAACCATTAAGGTTTTAAAATTCATTAAATGAGAGTTGAAAATCAAAAGTGATATTTTCAACTAACTAGAATTCTCAGAAAATGGGGTTTCTGGTTAATTGAATTTTCTGGCTTAGTGGACAGTTTAGTAGACAGACTTTTTGTTGTTGTTGTTCTATGTCTTTAACCTCTTTTTAAAATGTACCTATACATTTTTGCCTTAGTAAGCACAGTGGACTGAACCTGATTGAATCTTGCTATCACTAAGAGTTACATAGTGTTTCTGTACTCTAGCTTCTCTTGATCCTTGAAGGATAATGACTAAATCTGGGCTGAACCTGAGGTACACCCTGGGAAACTGCTTTTGGAAACCTGTTTGGTTTCTTCTTATTTTCTTCTTTCCCTAAAAACAGAGTACATAAAAGAAAAATTCATAGCCAAGTGAAGATTTTGATTTGCTAACCTACATTTTACTGAATAAAAACATATTTTAGGGCAGGAAAATTGTACCTAAGTAATCTGAAAAAAAAAAAATGTGCTAAAGAAGCTTACAGCCATAAAAATGTGACCTTGCATGTCCAAAGGAAACAAGCAGTGCATTTAGTTCATCATGACCTATCTACTCAATTTATTCCCTAGCTGAATTAATCTTACAGCAATTTTCATGGACCAACTCACCACTAGGATTTTTCTGTAGTGCAAATGTTAGGTTCTACTTATGAACTATCTAAGATTCTTGGTGGTGAACAGAACTGCTTTATACTTTTTTCCTCCATGTACCTTAAATGGTATAATTATTGAAAGGGAAAGATAGCCTATGGGTCTGAAAACTGGCCTTCCAGCACTTTTCACCACAATGGACTCATAGTCAATGTTCTTGATTCATTTTCAGGCAAGTATTACCTTGTTTCTACTTCCACAAACCTTCGTTTGTCTTCAGTAGTGACTGTTTATCATGCCAAATGGTGTAGAGAGAGTGAGAACTGTGTAGAATTATACTACTGTCATATTTATTTCCTAGGTAATATTTTTGGTAGTTTTGTCACACAGTTAATGGATTTGTTTCTATTAACATGTAGGGCCTTCTTGACCTAATCATTTTTCACATGTGTTCCTGTGTAAATTCTAAATCCAAAGGTGCTAGGTCAGTAGCTAAATTGAGTTTATAGAAGAAAGGACCACTGCAAAATCAATTATTCCAATTTGGCGCTGGGTCATTTACTTGCCTTTGGGAGGATTCTTAATACCCATTTACCCCAAATGCAAATAACCTGAAAGCTGAAATGATTAAAGTTTGGTGGGCTATTATAGTAGAAATCTGGAGATAAAAATTGCTACTAAAAGGAACTGTGGTTGGCCATCTTAGTAACCAAAAAACTTTAAATTCCAAACATTCAGGAAATGGCAAAGGAGATAGAGGCAAACTGAAAAAGTAAAATGGTAAATGGGGATAGACAAGTAAAGAGGTAAGGGAAACTGTGAAAACTGACTAATTTCAACAACATTACAGTATTAAAATGGTGAAAGGGAAGTAGACATGAAGGAGAAGTAGAAGAAAGTACAAGAAAAAAAAAAGCAATAGGTGCAGATAGAAAGATACCAAAACTTTTTAGCATAGTGATTAAGCTTATGGGCTGAGGAGCCAGACTGCCTACATTCAAATTCAAATACCTCCCTATTTCCCCCTCTCCTCTGCCCCGGCGACCACCATTCCACTCTTTGCTTCTATGAGTTTGACTATTTTAGATTCCTCATGTAAGTAGTATCATGCATTTGTCCTTCTTGTCTGGCTTATTTCACTTAGCTTAATATCCTCCAGGTTCGTCCATGTTGTCACATGATTTCCTTTTTTTTAAAGGTGGAATAATAATCCATTTTATGTGTATATCACATTTTCTTTATTCACTCATCCATCAGTGAACACTTAGATATCTACTGTACAGCATAGCACCTACAGTTAACAGTACTGCATTGTATACTTAAAAATTTGCTAAGAGAGGCCAGGCGGGGTGATTAACTCCTGTAATCCCAGAACTTTGGGAGGCTAAGGCAGGTGGATCACTTGAGGTCAGGAGTTCAAGACCAACTTGGCCAACATGGTGAAACCCCATCTCTACTAAAAATACAAAAATTAGCCAGATGTGGTGGTGCTCGCCTGTAACCCCAGCTACTCAGGAGACTGAGGCAGGAGAATCATTTGAACCTGGGAGGTGAAGAGGTGGACGTTGCAGTGAGCTGAGATTGTACCACTGCACTCCAGCCTGGGCAACAGAGCAAGACTCTGTCTCAAAAAAAAAAAGTTTGGTAAGAGGGTAGATCTTGGCCGGGCGCGGTGGCTCAAGCCTGTAATCCCAGCACTTTGGGAGGCCGAGACAGGCGGATCACGAGGTCAGGAGATCGAGACCATCCTGGCTAACACGATGAAACCCCGTCTCTACTAAAAATACAAAAACTTAGCCGGGCGAGGTGGCAGGCGCCTGTAGTCCCAGCTACTCGGGAGGCTGAGGCAGGAGAATGGCGTAAACCCGGGAGGCGGAGCTTGCAGTGAGCTGAGATCTGGCCACTGCACTCCAGCCTGGGTGACAGAGCGAGACTCCATCTCAAAAAAAAAAAAAAAAAAGAGGGTAGATCTTATTTTAACTGTTCTTATTACAATAAATAAATAAATAAATAGGGCAGGAAAAAACTTTTGGAGGTAAGGGATAATTTTATGGCATAGATTGTGGTGATGGTTTCATGGGTGTATACTTAACTCCAGATTCATCAGGTTGTAAACATTAAGTATGTACAGCTTTTGGTATGTCAATCATATGTTTCTTTGTTTTCTATTGCTTTAACTGAATACCTGAGACTGAGTAATTTATAAAGAAAATAAATTTATTTCTTACATTTTGGAGGCTGAGAAGTTCAAAGTTGAGAAGCCACATCTGGTGAGGGCCTTCTTGCTCGTGAGGACTCTGCAGAGTCCCAAGGAGTGCAGGGCATCACATGGCAAGGGGCTCAGAAGAGATGGCCAAATTGGTCTTTTTAACAGACCTACTCTTGTGGTAACTAACCCACTGCCTCAATAACCCATTAATCCATAAAGAGATTATTCTTGAGGGTAGAGCCCTCATGACTCAATCAGCTCCACAAAGGCTTCACCTCTTCATACTGTTACATTGGGGTTTAAGTTTCAATATGAGTTTTACTTCACAGGGTTGTTGTGAAACTTTAATGAGTAAACAATATTGAAAGCACCTAGTACAGTTCCTGGCATGTGGTAATCACTTAATAGATATCAGCTATTATTTTTATTATATGCCAACAACAGAGGAAAGCCAAACATTACTACCAATGAAAGTAAAAAATTATCAGAGGTATGCTAATATGTAAAGAGAAAATAGATGCCTGAGCATGTCTTAGGTCCAAATAAAACATTATTGGAAATCTATAATGCCAACTTCTGATATCAGTACTGGAATAAAAGATTGTTGCAAAATCTTTGCCAGTAACAAACTGTTGAACAGTGCAGGTGTCTGGCTCTGCCTAGGTAAGGTAGCCACCTGCTATTTTACATAAATTTCTTGATGTTGTGATCAAAGCCCCTGACCTTTAATGGACCTAAAACAGCAAATGCACATAAGTAAATACAGTTGACTGAGCCCTGCGCTTTTTCTTAAAGATTGATTTTGTGGTTTGTAATTCACCAGGGTATTTAAGAAGCAAGATGTATCTGGAAAAACAAAAACAAAACAACTGCCAAACTACAAAGCTGCAGACACATTTCAGAAATATGCTTTCAGAATTATGTTTGCAGAATCTAGTTTCTTCCATGAACATCTTTGTGTTGATGATGTGAAAGACAAAATGTACCAGACAATTAAGGAAGTGATTTTATTCAGGTATTGCAATGGGAGAATAGTTATTAATGAGGACCAGCTCAAAGAAAAGGAAGGAAGCCTGGCATTTTATAGAGACAGTTAAACAAGGGAGTCATCTGTAAGTCTTTTGGGAGTTGTGAGGAAGGATGGAGACGGGTCTTCCCTTGGAATAATGTGTCAGTGTAGGATGGTCACTTATGGTTAGCCTTTTCCTGGAAAACAAAAGGTTGGGGGCCATTTTTTAACCATTACTGCTTTCTGGGGTACACAGGGCTCAAATAAACTTAAATACTGTCATTTCTCTCTTTTGTTTGAAACAAATATCATTTATCATTGAGTAAGTCAGAGGAGAACATAAAGCTCCTAAGTGAGGTGAAGCTGAAGTCTAAGAAATAGTCTTTCAAGGACTCTTGTTGGTGTTGTTCCTGCAAAGCCACTTGAACCATCTGTTGAGAGGCAGTGGCAAAGGTCAGTTGTTTTAGGGTCCTGGAAATTAGGCATATTAAAAGAGGGATGGCAACAGTGAAAAAAGAAATTTGGCCAGGTGTGGTGGCTCACACCTATAATCTCAGCACTTTGGGAGGCAGAGGTGGGTGGATTGCTTAAGCTCAGGAGTTCAAGGCCAGCCTAGGCAACATGGCAAAACCCTGTCTCTACAAAAAATACAAAAAATTATCTGAGTGTGGTGGCATGCACCTGTAGTCCCAGCTACTTGGGAGGCTGAGATGGGAGGATCACTTGAGCCTGGTGGAGGCTGCAGTGAACTGAGATCATGCCACTGTATTCCAGCCTGAGTGACAGAGTGAGACCCTATCTCAAAAAAAAGTTAATTTAAAAGATTATATTATAGTAAAGAGCCAAGAATTGAACACTGAAAGTAACCAGTCCAATGGATTCCAAGGCATCAGTGGAAGAGAACTTTTCCATTTTGCAGCACCACTCATAGAGCTAGGGTATGGGTACTCTTGGCAATGTTGTTTGTCCACAGTCTTGGTTACTGCTATGGTTTATATGTGGTTTCCCCCTGCCAAAACTCTGTTGAATTTAATCCCCAATGTTAAGAGGTGGGGCCTAATGGGAGGTATCTGGGTCTTGGGAGCAGATAGCTCATGAATAAATTAATGCCCTCCTGCAGAAGTGAGTGAGTTTTTATTCTCTCATGAGAATGGATTTGTTCCCACATTACTAAGTGGTTTTTTAAAAAGTCTAGTATCCTCAGTTTCTCTCTCTGGCTTCCTGTCTCACCATGTGATCTCTTTGCACACAGCTGCTCTCCTTCTGCTTTCTACCGTGAATGGAAGCAGTATGAGGGAGGCCCTTACCAGATGCAGCTGCCCAATTTTGAACTTTCCAGCCACCAGAATTATAAGCCAAATAAACCTCTTTTCTTTATATGTTATCCAACCTCAGGTATTCTGTTATAGCAACACTAAATGGACTAAGGCAGTCACCTTTCATGTAAAAGGTATGCATGACTTGGACATTTCTTACAACTTCTATCATAGTCTAGGCAGCAGCTTGTTAAAGGAGAATTCTAGTCATGCATGGTCGGCTGCAGTTCTGTGTTCGTCTAGGTTTATATTGAGCCACTGGGGTTTAGCTTGCAGGGCTGCCTCAAATTCTGGAAAAGAGGGTAAGCTCCAAAGCAACCTAGAGTCCCAATAGGGATTTGGGCAGTTGGATTTTAGTTCTCAGTGACTCCAAGTCAGGTGGGAGGGAGAAAACTTGGAAAAGTTAGTTTGGAGGATGTTAGCCAGATATTGAAGTAACCTAGAAGAATTGAAAATTTGGTAAAGATTGACGATTTGAACAAGTTAACAAGATCCAGTTTTATTTACAAGTAGGTGCCAAAACTGGTTTTTCCACAGAAGAAAAGGAAGTCAATTATCTAATTTTTTTTTTGAAACAGAGTCTCTGTCACCCAGGCTAGAGTGCAGTGGCACAATCATAGCCCACTGCAGCCTCAGACTCCCAGGCTGAAGCAATCCTCCTGCCTCAGCCTCCTGAGTAGCTAGGACTAAAAGTGCATGCCCAGCTAATTTTTTAAACTTTTTGTGAAGATGAGGTCTTGAACTCCTAGCCTCAAGCAATCCTCTCACCCCAGCCTCCCAAAGTGCTGGGATTACAGCATGAGCCACTGTGCCTAGCCCTAAGGAAGTCAATTATATCTCCACCAGACAAGATAAAGTTTGCTTATCCATCAGTAACCTGCAGCTTATACATAGGTACAAAATAGCTCAAAGACAGTGAATAGGACTAGACTCTGATAACCTAGAATGGTGTGCTATAGATGAGGCAGAGTTTTCTGCTGAAACACAAAATTTCTCTCTATAGTCACTTCCTTTTGACTAAAGATAATCTCAAGAAAGATTATTCTTGAATGCAAAATAAGGCTGGTCTCAAACAACAAAAGAAAAATAGTTAAACTGGAGTTCATCAAAATGTAAAGCTTTGGGGCTTCAAAGGATATTTATCAACAAAGTGAAACAACAACCTACAGAATGGGAGAAAATATGTGCAAATTGTATATCCAATAAGTGTGCGATAGCCATAATATAAAAAGAACTCTTACAACTCAACAGCAAAAAAATTAAAAATTTAAAAAATTTTTAAATTTTAGGCCAGGCGCGGTGGCTCACGTCTGTAATCCCAGCACTTTGGGAGGCCGAGGTGGGCAGATCACGAGGTCAGGAGATCGAGACCATCCTGGCTAACATGTTGGAACCCCGTCTCTACTAAAAAATACAAAAAATTAGCTATGCATGGTGGCGGGCGCCTGTAGTCCCAGCTACTTGGGAGGCTGAGGCAGGAGAATGGCGTGAACCCAGGAACCGGAGCTTGCAGTGAGCCGAGATAGCACCACTGCACTCCCGCCTTGGCGATAGACCAAGACTCCATCTCAAAACAAACAAACAAACAAACAAAATCTTAAAATTTAAAAATGGGCAAAGGACTTGAATAAACATATGTAAAAAGAAGGTATACAAATGGACAACAAGCTCATAAAACAATGCTTGACATCATTAGTCATCAGGAAAATGCAAATCAGATCCACAAGTAGATACCACTTCACACATACTAGGATGGCTAGGATTTAACAACAAAAATAACTTGAAAATAACAAGTGTTGGTGAGGAAGTGGAGAAGTTGAAGCCCTTATACACTGCTGGCAAGAAAGTAAAATGGTGCAACTACCATGGAAAACAATTTGGTTGTTCCTCAAAAGTTAAACATAGAATTACTATATGACCTAAACATTCCACTTCTAAGTGTAAATATTCAAAAGAATTGCAAACATGTACTCAAATGAATACTTATGCACAAATGTTTATAGCAGCACTATTCACAATAGCCATACAATGAAAACAACAAAAATATTACCCATTTGTCAACAGATGAATGGATAAACAAAATGTGGGGTGTGTGCGTGTGTATATATGTGTGTGCGTGTGTGGTGTGTGTGATGGAATATTATTCAGCCCTAAAAAAAGAACAGAGTACTGGCACATGCTACAACATGGATGAACCTCAAACACATTATATTAAGTGAAAGCCAGACATAAAAGATCACATATTGTGTGATTACACATATAAAATATCCAAAATAAGTAAATCCATAGACATCCAACACAGATTAGTGGTTGTCAAAGGCTGGAAGAGGGATGAGAGTGTAAGGAGTGAATGTTTAATGAGCATGGATTTTCTTTTGTGGTAATGGAAATGTTTTAGAACTAGGTTGAGGTGAAGGTTACATGGTATTGTAAAGGTACTAAATGCCACTAAATTGTACACTTTAAAATGATTAATTTTATGTTATGTAAGTTTTGCCTCAATAAAAATGTTAAAAACTAAAAATTAAGTCTTACTAGATTTAGCCTGATTATTTACATAGGCACAGTAAGAATGGTAACTTACCAAATAGACCTTAAGCTTGCTTTGCTCGAAGTTTTCATAAGGAATCTCAATTTGAAATTTTAAAAGCCTATCAAGCTAAGAAGATTTTACTTGCTGTATCTATAAATGTGGGAGAACTGTTCTCTTTTTGAAGTCGACAGAATATCCTAAGCTTCTAAGGCTTGCCAGGAAGTAACCTTCCTTACTCAGTTGTAAGGCTGAGAACCCTGTAAGTCAGGTACCAGGCTAGTTTTCCCAAGAGGGCTTTGTATGCATTGGCTCCAAAAAGTCAGCCTTAGTTCCTTAAAAGTGTCTGATCATATCTGATTCAGTGAGCATCATTCACAAATATGACATTCCAGGCAAGGCCTTGGTTACATACCAATGTTTCTAATCATGTCCTGGTAAGAAGGGCAGACAGATTTTTATTGAACCAATGCAGATATTTATATTGCTATGAAAATAAGAATACTCAATGAGAGTTTCCAAATCCTGGAGAACTCAGGGATATAAGATATCATTTACAAACCTTTCGTTTCAGTTTACAAAAGCATGGTCTACTAGATAGTTATGAATTATAGATAGTATAAGAGAGAAGAGAAATGGGAAATGAGTTTCTTATATATCCAGAAAACAGAATATTCAAGCTTTAGCAATATTCCAAACAAAACCCAAATCATCACTTCTGTCATTCAGGTCTATGTAATTAGTTATTTTTCCACTCCACCTTGGGTTGCACTATCTTATTAACACACTTGCTTCTCAACTAGAATTCTCAAAATCCTGCCTCAGTTCACTAGTGTGGTGTCAAAGTTGTTTAAACCATCTCATCATAAGCCTGTACACAAAAGTACCTGGCATAGTTCTTTTCCACGGGGCTCTGAGAAAGCCCTTTGTTGAAGATGAAGCCCTCTAGCTTGTAGCTGATTGCAAGTGCTTTCAGGGAAGCATTGGTGTAAAACATAAAAAGCTGTCTACCTGTAGATGATAAAAGACTTATAATAGCTATGGTTAACTTATTGCTGATCATTTTCAAAAGGGAAAAATACAATGAGAGTTCATTACAAGAATAATAAAGCAACTGACAAAGAGGTGCAATTTCTGTGGCATGTAAAATGAGATAAAAGTCAATCCAAAAATTTATTTTCGACAAAATATCTTTTTTTTTTTTGAGACGGAGTCTCACTCTGTCACCCAGGCTGGAGTGCAGTGGCGCCACCTCGGCTCACTGCAACGCCCCCTCCCGAGTTCAAGCGATTCTCCTGCCTCAGCCTCCCAAGTAGCTAGGACTACAGGCACGTGCCACCACGCCCGGCTAATTTTTTTTTTTTTTTTTTTTTTTTTTTGGTATTTTTAGTAGAGACAGGGTTTCACCCTGTTAGCCAGGATGGTCTCAATCTCCTGACCTTGTGATCCTCCCGCCTCGGCCTCCCAAAGTGCTGGGATTACAGGCGTGAGCCCCCACGCCCGGCCAAAATATCTATTTTCTTAAAAATTTTTATTTTAGGTTCGGGGATACTTGTGAAGGTCTGTTACTTGGTAAACTTGTGTCACAGGGGTTTGTCATACAGATTATTTCATCACCCAGGTATTAAGCCCAATACCCAACAGTTATCTTTTCTGCTCCTCTCCTTCCTCTCACCCTCCACCCTCAATAGACCCCAGTGTCTGTTGTTTCCTTCTTTGTGTTCATGAGTTCTCATCATTTAGTTCCCACTTACGAGTGAGAACATGCGGCATTGATGAGCATTCCAGGTCTTTGTTGTTGTGAATAGTGCCACAGTGAACATTCACATGCATGTGTCTTTGATGGTATATGATGCATGGTAGGATGATTTATGTTCCTCTTGGTGTATACACAGTAGTGGGATTGCTGAGTCAAATGGTAGTTCTACTTTTAACTCTTTGAGAAATCACCATACTGCTTTCCTCAATGGTTAAACTGGTTTACTCTCCCATCAACAGGGTACAAGTATTTTCTTTTCTCTGCAACCTCACCAGCATGTGTTATTTTTTTGAACTTTTAATAGTAGCAACTCTGACTGGCATGAGATGGTATCTCATTGGGGCTTTGATTTGCATTTCTCTAATGATAATTGATACTGAGCTTTTTTCCCTATGCTTGTTGGGTACATGTATGTCGTCTTTTGAAAACTATCTGTTCATATTCCTTGCCTACTTTTTAATTGGGTTTTTGTTTTTCTCTTTTAAACTTGTTAAGTTCCTTAAAGATACCGGATATTAGACCTTTTTCAGATGCATAGTTTGCAAATATTTTATCCTATTCTCTGGGTTGTCTGTTTACTCTGTTGATAGTTTATTTTGCTGTGCAGAAGCTCTGAAGTTTAATTAGATCCCATTTGTCAATTTTTGCTTTTGTTGGAATTGCATTTGTTGTCTTTGTCATGAAATCTTTGCCCGTTCCTATATTCAGAATGGTATTACCTAGGTTGTCTTCCAGGGTTTTTACAGTTTTGGGTTTTACATTTAATTCTTTGATCCATCTTGAGTTGATATTTGTATATGCTATAAGAAAGGGGTCCAGCTTCAATCTTCTGAATATAGCTAGCCATATTCAGCACCATTTACTGAATAGTGAGTCTTTCCCCCATTGCTTGCTCTTGTCAACTTTGTTGAAGATCAGATGGTCATAGGTGTGCAGCCTTATTTCTGGGCTCTCTATTCTGTTCCATTGGTCTATGTATCTGTTTTTGTACCATTACCATGCTGTTTTGGTTACTGTCGCCCTGTAGTATAGTTTGAAGTTGGGTAACATGATGCCTCAAGCTTTGTTCTTTTTGCTTAGGATTGTCTTGGCTATTTGGGCCCTTTTTTGGTTCCATATGAATTTTAAAATAGTTTTTTCTAGTTCTGTGAAGAATGTCACATATAGTTTGATAGGTATAGCATTGAATCTGGAAGTTGCTTTGAGCAGTATGGCCATTTTAATTATATTGATTCCTCCTATCCATGAGCATGGGATGTTTTTCCATTTGTTTGTGTCTTCTCTGATTTATTTGAGCAGTGTTTTGTAATTCTCATTGTAGAGATCTTTCACCTCCCTGGTAAGCTGTATTCCTAGGTATTTTATTCTTTTTGTGTCAATTGTGAATGAGAGTTCTTTCATGATTTGGTTCTTGGGTTGACTATTGTTGATATGTAGGAACGCTAGTGATTTTTGTACATTGATTTTGTATCCTGAAACTTTGCTGAAGCTGTTTATCAGCTGAAGGAGGTTTTGAGCTGAGATTATGAGGTTTTCTAGATATAGAACCATGTCATCTGCAGAGATGGTTTGACTTCCTCTCCTCCTATTTGGATGCCCATTATTTCCTTCTCTTACCTGATTGCTCTGACTAGGACTTCCAATACTCTGTTGAATAGGAGTCGTGAGAGAGAGCACCTTTGTCTTGTGCCAGGTTTCCAGGGGAATGCTTCCAGCTTTTGCCCATTCAGTATGATGTTGGCTGTGGGTTTGTTATAGATGGCTGTTATTATTTTTAGGTGTGTTCCTTCAATACCTAGTTTATTGAGAGTTTTTAACATGAAGCGGTGTTGAATTTTATTGAAAGGCTTTTCTGCCTCTATTGAGATGATCATGTAGTTTTTGTCTTCAGTTCTATTTATGTGATGAATCACATTTATTGATTTGCATATATTGAACCAACCTTGCATCATAGAGATGAAGCCTACTTGATCATGGTGGATTAGCATTTTGTTGTGTTGCTGGATTCAGTCTGCAAGTATTTTGTTGAGGATTTTTGCATTAATATTCATCAAGGATATAGGCTTGATGTTTTCTTTTTTGTTGTGTCTCTGCCAGGTTTTTGTATCAGAATGATACTGCTCTCATAGAATGAGTTGAGGAGGAGTCCCTCCTCCTAAATTTTTTGGAATAGTTTCAGTAGGGATAGTACCAGCTTTCTTTATATATCTGGTAGAATTTGGCTGTGAATATATCAAGTGGCAGGCTTTTTTTGGTTGGTAAAGCTATTTATTACTGATTCCATTCTGGAGCTCATTATTGGTCTGTTTAGGGAATCAGTTTCTTCCTGGTTCAGTCTTAGGAAGGTGTATTTGTCCAGGAATTTATCCATCTCTTCTGGGTTTTCTAGTTTGTGTGCACGGAGTGTTCATCATAGTTTCTGCTGGTTATTTTTGTTTCTGTGGAGTCAGTGGTAACATTCCCTTCGTCATTTCTAATTTTGTTTATTTGGATCTTCTCTCTTTTCTTCTTTATTAGTCTAGCTAGCGGCCTATCTTATTAATTTTTTCAAAAATCCAACTTTTGCATTCATTGATCTTTTGAATGGTTTTTCATGTCTCAATTTCCTTCAGTTCACCTTTGATTTTGGTTATTTCTTGTCTTCTGCTAGCTTTGGAGTTGATTTGTTCTTGCTTCTCTAATTCAGTTGTAATGTTAAGTTATTAATTTGAGGTCTTTCTACCTTTTTGATGTGGGCGTTTAGTGCTAGGAATTTCCCTCTTAACACTGCCTTAGCTGTTTCCCAGAGATTCTGATGTATTGTATCTATTTTCTTATTAGTTTCAAATAACTTCTTGATTTTTGCCTTAATTTTATTATTTACCCAAAAGTTATTCAGGAGGATGTTGTTTAGTTTCCATGTAATTACATGGCTTGGAGTGATTTTCTCAGTCTTGACTTCTATTTTTATTGTGCTGTGTCTCAAGAGTGTATTTGGTGGTATGATTTCGGTTATTTTGCACTTGCTAGGGATTGCTTTATGTCTAATTATGTGGTTGATTTTAGAGTATGTGCTATGTGGCAATGAGAAGAGTGTTGTTTTTGGGTGGAGAGTTCTGTAGAGGTCTACCAGATCCAGACAAAATATCTATATACATAATTATTAGCCCTTGTCGTAGTACGTCTGTGTTCCTCTAAAGGAATACCTGAATCTGGGTAATTTGTAAAGAAAAGAGGTATTTGGCTCATAGCTCTGCAGTCTGTACAAGAAGCATGGTGCCAGTATCTGCTTCTGGTAAGGGCTTCATGCTGCCTCCACTTATGACAGAAGGTAAAGGGAAGCCACGTGTGCAAATCACATGGTGAGAGAGGAAGCAAGAGAGAGGGAGAAGGTGCCAGGCTCTTTTTAACAAACAAGAGTTTGTTTTTTAACAAAACAAGAGTTCAGGGGAACTCTTGCAGGAACTAATAGAGTGAGAACTCACTCATTACTGTGAGAACACAACCAAGCCATTTGTAAGGGATCCACCCCCATCACCCAACACTTCCCACTAGACCCCACCTCCAACACTGGGGATCAAATTTCAACATGAGGCTTGGGAGGCCAAATATCCAAACTGTAGAAAGCCTATTTTCAAAGAAGAGAGGGTATTCTATGTAATTTATTAAAATGTATGAACATTATCTTTATAGAGAAAAAATATTCAGATATAACATATAATAATCCTGACATAATATATCATGAATATACCAAGCATATAGTTTGAACATACCCAGAATATATCAAGAACATCAAGTAAAGAGATTTAGTAATCTGGAATAGTTCTTAAACATGTGTATATTAACAGAATTTCATAGGTAAAGGATGTGAATCCCCATTTGAAAACTAATGACTGGGAAAATGCTAGGTTCAAAACAAAGAAGCAATGTGGAGACCAAGTTAACATTTTAAAAAACTGAAATTATTACTGAAAACACTATACTATAGTCATCTAATATCTGGCAAAGCAGCATCTGGATTCTGACATATCTTGGCCAGTGACAGCACTAATGAATCTGTAGAAAGGTTCCATACAGCATACAATTTCTAAAATGTTTATTTTAGGTTTAACATTTTACCTATACCGATTTAACCTAGAAAAAGCAAAGCATCTCTTCTGATTTGACATCTCTTCCCATGCAACTCCTCAATAGTAATATATTGAATAAATCTAATTCTTTCTAGCACTTCTCTTTCAACAAAGTGAAAGAACAAATTTTTTTTTTTTTTTTTTTTTTTTTTTTTTTTGCCATTTTAACAGTGAGGAAACCAAATTCTAGCTTTGCATCAGAATATTTGGTACTAAAGTTCTTTTTGGAAATATTATAAATAAACTCATCAAACCTTTGCCAGCCACCTCAACAAATAAAATTCCCTCTCTGTGATCCCTCTATAACTTTCTATATCTATATACATCCTTTATAACAACTTCTTTAATTGGCAAAAAATAACATGTTCATTAACAGACCCAAGTATACATAACTTCTCTGTAGCATATTGAAATAAGAAGCAAAAGCATACAAAATTATATGTAGTAATTAATGTTTCAGCATTCTCTTACTTAGAAATAGTCTAGGTATGTAATGAATATTCATTAATTGATTCAATTTTAATATCAGCCCAAAGTTTTTAGTTACCTAAAGATTTTGTAAATTATCTTCAAGCTGATATACTACAAAACATAATTACTGTTGAAATAAAGTTTATCAGAATAATGATTCAACTTGATTTAAACAAGTTTACTTTTTTTATAATCATAAACACTTAGGAGAAGTAATGTTAGCTCATTCAATCAGTAAACCTGTCTATGTTTAGGAAGAATATACTCAAGTAGAAAAAAAAATCTACCTGTATATTATGCCCAACACTGATAAATCAGAAAAGACATGGCAGGTTTTAGTAAGCCAAAATTACTAAATTAGTCTCATTTGCCCAAGATTTACCTAAATTATGTGAACTTGAATTCTTAAAGTATTTGAGTTTTTATAGGAATACCTTTTTTAGCATATTGAAAATCTTGAACGTTCAATTTCCTTATTTTCTGGGGATTTTAGGAATATTCTATTTATCTAAACACTTATTATTTCTATAAGCCAATGATAATAGAGCTCCTTTAATTTAAGAGACGTTATCATCTAATTTAGTAATAGTAATACTATCCAGAGGTAGAAAAATGTTACAAATTCACACAATGAGACATAAAGGACTTTCTGAATGATAGACATCATCATCATCATCATTATTATTGTTATTCAGCCTATTGCCATGAGGAGAATCTTCATTAGTGTAAGGAACATCTTAAAGAAAAGGAAGGGGGCCACCTGCTTAACGGAGACAGGTAAATAAGGGAGTCATCTCCCAGTCTTCTGGGCATGCTGAGGAAAGAGAGAGATGAGTCTTTCCTTGGAATATGTCAGGGCAGGGGCATGCCCAAGATGGCCAAATAGGAACAGCTCCAGCCTCCAGCTCCCAGCATGAGCGACACAGAAGGTGGGTGATTTCTGCATTTTTAACTGAGGTACCGGGTTCATCTCACTGGGTTGTGTCGGACAGTAGGCGCTGGTCTGCAGGTGCAGCCCGACCAGCAAGAGCTGAAGCAGGATGAGGCATCACCTCACCTGGGAAGCACAAGGGGAAAGGGAATTCCTTTTCCTAGCCAAAGGAAATTGACACACACAACACCTGGAAAATTGGGTAACTCCCACCCTAATACTGCACTTTGCCAAGGGTCTTAGCAAACAGCACACCAGGAGATTATATCCCATACCTGGCCCAGAGGGTCCCACACCCATGGAGCCTCCCTCATTGCTAGCACAGCAGTCTGAGATCTAACTGCAAGGCGGCAGCGAGGCTGGGGGAGGGGTGCCCGCCATTGCTGAGACTTAAGTAGGTAAACAACGCCCCTGGGAAACTCGAATTGGGTGGAGCCCACCACAGCTCAAGGAGGCCGTTCTGCTTCTGTAGACTCCTCCTCTGGGGACGGGTCTTAGCTAAACAAAAAGCAGCAGAAACCTCGGTAGAGGTAAATGCCCCTGTCTCACAGCTTTGAAGAGAGCAGTGGATCTCCCAGCACAGAGGTTGAGATCTGAGAATGGACAGACTGCCTGTTCAAGTGGGTCCCTGACCCCTGAGTAGCCTAACTGGGAGACATCCCCCACTAGGTGCAGACCGACACCTCACACCTCACACAGTGGAGTACCCCCCTGAGACGAAGCTTCCAGAGCAAGAATCAGACAGCAACACTTGCTGTTCAGCAATATTCTATCTTCTGCAGCCTCCGCTGCTGATACCCAGGCAAACAGGGTCTGGAGTGGACCTCAAGCAAACTCCAACAGACCTACAGCTGAGGGTCCTGATTGTTAGAAGGAAAACTACCAAACAGAAAGGACACCCACACCAAAACCCCATCGGTACGACATCATCATCAAAGATCAAAGGCAGATAAAACCACAAAGATGGGGAAAAAGCAGGGCAGAAAAGCTGGAAATTCAAAAAATCAGAGTGCATCTCCCCCTCCAAAGGAACGCAGCTCATCACCAGCAATGGAACAAAGCTGGACGGAGAATGACCTTGATGAGTTGAGAGAAGGCTTCAGTCCATCAAACTTCTCACAGCTAAAGGAGGAACTAGGTAACCAGCGCAAAGAAACTAAAAACCTTGAAAAAAGATTTGACGAATGGCTAACTGGAATAACCAATGTAGAGAAGTCCTTAAAAGAACTGATAGAGATGAAAACCATAACACAAGAACTACATGACAAATGCATAAGCTTCAGTAACCGACTCGATCAACTGGAAGAAAGTATCAGCGATTGAAGATCAAATTAATGAAATGAAGTGAGAAGAGAAGTGTAGAGAAAAAAGAGTAAAAACAAATGAACAAAGCCTCCAAGAAATATCGGATTATGTGAAAAGACCAAATCTACGTCTGATTGGTGTGGCTGAAACTGACGGGGAAAATGGAACCAAGTTGGAAAACACTCTGCAGGATATCATCCAGGAGAACTTCCCAAACCTAGTAAGGCAGGCCAACATTCAAATTCAGGAAATACAGGCAACGTAACAAAGATACTCCTCGAGAAGAGCAACTCCAAGACACATAATTGTCAGATTCACCAAAGGTGAAATAAAGGAAAAAATTTTAAGGGCAGCCAGAGAGAAAGGTCAGGTTACACACAAAGGGAAGCCCATCAGACTAACAGCAGATCTCTCGGCAGAAACTCTCCAAGCCAGAAGAGAGTGGGGGCCAATATTCAACATTCTTAAAGAAAAGAATTTTCAAGCCAGAATTTCATATCCAGCCAAACTAAGTTTCATAAGTGAAGGAGAAATAAAACCCCTTACAGACAAACAAATGCTTAGAGATTTTGTCACCACCAGGCCTGCCCTACAAGAGATCCTGAAGGAAGTACTCAACATGGAAAGGAACAACCAGCACCAGTCATTGCAAAAACATGCCAAAATGTAAAGACCATCGATGCAAGGAAGAAACTGCATCAACTAACAAGCAAAATAACCAGCTAATATCATAATGACAGGATCAAGTTCACACATAACAATATTAACCTTAAATATAGATGGACTAAATGGTCCAATTAAAAGACACACACTGGCAAATTGGATAAAGAGTCAAGACCCATAAGTTTGCTGTATTCAGGAGACCCATCTCACATGCAGAGACACATATAGGCTCAAAATAAAGGGATGGGGGAAGATCTAACAAGCAAATGGAAACAAAAAAAAGCAGGGGTTACAATCCTAATCTCTGATAAAACAGACTTTAAACTATCAAAGATCAAAAGAGACAAAGAAGGCCATTACATAATGGTAAAGGGATCAATTCATCAGGAAGAGCTAACTATCCTAAATATATATGCACCCAACACAGTAGCACCCAGATTCATAAAGCAAGTCCTTAGAGACTTACAAAGAGACTTAGACTCCCATACAATAATAATGGGAGACTTTAACACCCCACTGTCAACATTAGACAGATCAACGAGACAGAAAGTTAACAAGGATAGCCAGGAATTGAACTCAACTCTGCACCAAGCGGACCTAATAGACATCTACAGAACTCTCTACCCCAAATCAACAGAATATACATTTTTCTCAGCACCACATTGCACTTATTCCAAAATTGACCACATAGTTGGAAGTAAAGCACTCCTCAGCAAATGTACAAGAACAGAAATTATAACAAACTGTCTCTCAGACCACAGTGCAATCAAACTAGAACTCAGGACTAAGAAACTCAATCAAATCCGCTCAACTACATGGAAACTGAACAACCTGCTCCTGAATGACTACTGGGTACATAACAAAATGAAGGCAGAAATAAAGATGTTCTTTGAAACCAATGAGAACAAAGATACAACATACCAGAATCTCTGGGACACATTTAAAGCAGTGTGTAGAGGGAAATTTATAGCACTAAATGCCCACAAGAGAAAGCAGGAAAGATATAAAATTGACACTCTAACATCACAATTAAAAGAACTAGAGAAGCAAGAGCAAACACATTCAAAAGCTAGCAGAAGGCAGGAAATAACTAAGATCAGAGCAGAACTGAAGGAGATAGAGACACAAAAAACCCTTCAAAAAATCAATGAATCCAGGAGCTGGTTTTTTGAAAAAGACCACCAAAATTGATAGACTGCTAGCAAGACTAATAAAGAAGAAAAGAGAGAAGAATCAAATAGACGCAATAAAAAATGATAAAGGGGATATCACCACTGACCCCACAGAAATACAAACTACCATCAGAGAATACTATAAACACCTCTACACAAATAAACTGGAAAACCTAGAGAAATGGATAATTTCCTGGACACTTACACTCTCCCAAGACTAAACCAGGAAGAAGTTGAATCCCTGAACAGACCAACAGCAGGCTCCGAAATTGAGGCAATAATTAATAGCCTACCAACCAAAAAAAGTCCAGGACCAGACGGATTCACAGCTGAATTCTACCAGAGGTACAAGGAGGAGCTGGTACCATTCCTTCTGAAACCATTCCAATCAATAGAAAAAGAGGGAATCCTCCCTAACTCATTTTATGAGGCCAACATCATCCTGATACCAAAGCCTGGCAGAGACACACACACACAAAAAGAATTTTTTAGACCAATATCCCTGATGAACATCGATGCAAAAATCCTCAATAAAATACTGGCAAACCGAATCCAACAGCACATCGAAAAGTTTATCCACCATGATCAAGTGGGCTTCAACCCTGGGATGCAAGGTTGGTTCAATGTACACAAATCAATAAATATAATTCAGCATATAAACAGAACCAAAGACAAAAACCACATGATTATCTCAATAGATGCAGAAAAGGCCTTTGACAAAATTCAACAGCCCTTCATGCTAAAAACGCTCAATAAATTCGGTATTGATGGAACGTATCTCAAAATAATAAGAACTATTTTTGAGAAACCCACAGCCAATATCATACTGAATGGGCAAAAACTGGAAACATTCCCTTTGAAAGCTGGCACAAGACTGGGATGCCCTCTCTCACCACTCCTATTCAACATAGTGTTGGAAGTTCTGGCTAGGGCAATCAGGCAAGAGAAAGAAATCAAGGGTATTCAATTAGGAAAAGAAGAAGTCAAATTGTCCCCGTTTGCAGATGACATGATTGTATATTTAGAAAACCCCATCATCTCAGCCCAAAATCTCCTTAAGCTGATAAGCAACTTCAGCAAAGTCTCAGGAGACAAAATCAATGTGCAAAAATCACAAGCATTCTTATACACCAGTAACAGACAAACAGAGAGCCAGATCATGAATGAACTCCCATTCACAATAGCTTCAAAGAGAATAAAATACCTAGGAATCCAACTTACAAGGGATGTAAAGGACCTCTTCAAGGAGAACTACAAACCACTGCTCAGTGAAATAAAAGAGGACACAAACAAATGGAAGAACATACCATGCTCATGGATAGGAAGAATCAATATTGTGAAAATGGCCATACTGCTTAAGGTAATTTATAGATACAGTGCCATCCCCATTAAGCTACCAATGACTTTATTCTCAGAATTGGAAAAAACTGCTCGAATGTTCATAGGGAACCAAAAAACACCCCACAATGCCAAGACAATCCTAAGCCAAAAGAACAAAGCTGGAGGCATCAGGCTACCTGACTTCAAACTATACTACAAGGCTACAGTAACCAAAACAGCATGGTACTGGTACCAAAACAGAGATATAGACCAATGGAACAGAACCAAGTCCTCAGAAATAATACCACACATCTACAGCCATCTGATCTTTGACAAACCTGACAAAAACAAGAAATGGGGAAAGGATTCCCTATTTAATAAATGGTGCTGGGAAAATTGGCTAGTCATAAGTAGAAAGCTGAAACTGGATCCTTTCCTTACTCCTTATACAAAAATTAATTGAAGATGGATTAGAGACTTAAATGTTAGACCTAAAACCATAAAAACCCTGGAAGAAAACCTAGGTAATACCATTCAGGACATAGGCATGGGCAAGGACTTCATGTCTAAAACACCAAAGGCAATGGTAACAAAAGCCAAAATTGACAAATGGGATCTCATTAAACTAAAGAACTTCTGCACAGCAAAAGAAACTACCATCAGAGTGAACAGGCAACCTACAGAATGGGAGAACATTTTTGCAATCTACTCATCTGACAAAGGGCTAATATCCAGAACCTACAAAGAACTCAAACAAATTTACAAGAAAAAAACAAACAACCCCATCAAAAAGTGGGCAAAGGATATGAACAAACACTTCTCAAAAGAAGACATTCATACAGCCAACAGACACATAAAAAAATGCTCATCATCACTGGCCATCAGAGAAATGCAAATCAAAACCACAATGAGATACCATCTCACACCAGTTAGAATGGCAATCATTAAAAAGTCAGGAAACAATAGGTGCTGGAGAGGATGTGGAGAAATAGGAACACTTTTACACTGTTGGTGGGACTGTAAACTAGTTCAACCATTGTGGAAAACAGTATGGCGATTCCTCAAGGATCTAGAACTAGAAATACCATTTGACCCAGCCATCCCATTACTGGGGATATACCCAAAGGATTATAAGTCATGCTGCTATAAAGACACATGCACACGTATGTTTATTGCAGCACTATTCACAATAGCAAAGACTTGGAATTAACCCAAATGTCCATCAGTGACAGACTGGATTAAGGAAATGTGGCACATGCACACCATTGAATACTATGCAGCGATAAAAAAGGATGAGTTCATGTCTTTTGTAGGGACATGGATGCAGCTGGAAACCACCATTCTCAGCAAACTATCGCAAGAACAGAAAACCAAACGCCGCATGTTCTCACTCATAGGTGGGAATTGAGCAATGAGATCACTTGGACACAGGAAGGTGAACATCACACCCCGGGTCCTTTTGTGGGGAGGAGGGAGGGGGGAGTGATAGCATTAGGAGTTATACCTAATGTAAATGACGAGTTAATGGGTGCAGCACACCAACATGGCACATGTATACATATGTAACAAACTTGCAAGTTGTGCACATGTACCCTAGAACTTAAAGTATTTAAAAAAAAAAAAAAAAAAAAGAATATGCCAGGGCAGTGTGGTCCTTTGCAGTTCGCCATTTCTCATAACACAAAAGGGTGTAGGGTTTCTTAACCATCACTGCTTTTGCGAAAACACAGGGCTCGGGCAAATCTCAATGTTGTCAATGAGAAGAGTCTACTTTGTCAATTTTCTCTGTAGCTTTTCTCTGTATTCTCCTTTATGTGCCATATTATTTCTGGTTGCCTTTTTTGTTTGTTTTATGCCTTATCTCCCCAATTTAATTGTAAGTTCTGTGAGGAAAGGAGTATGTCTTGTATTGATTTGTACTCTTCCTCCACATCTCTCTCCTCTTTTTGCCTAGCACTTAGTGTTCCGTCCCATCTACCTAAAAGTTATTGATGTTCAAAAGGATGACAGATTATCTCTTTTTTTAATGTGCTAAGGCAGTAAACTTACAAAATGTAAACTTTTCATAATTGGAAAATAGCATTCGCATCTAAGAACTTCCAAAAATCACATATTTAATTCTTATTTAAAGAGAATTCATAGATGGAGAAATCTTTTTCTTTAATTGGTCTTTACCTGGCTGCATACCTAAGGCCAAGCTTTTTTTTGGCTAGATGATTGCTGAGTTCACCATCATGAAGCAGAGTCAGTGTCTAAAGATATTTTTACCAACCTTCTGCTTGCCAGTCTACATGTCATTGATTCAGCCTGTGAACAAGGGCATTATTTAGAATATGAAATGTTATTATGGAAGAGATCTCATGAAGAAGTTTATGCATTGTGTAGGCACTACAAAGAGCTTTACAGTCTCATAGTAGCAAAGATGCCATTTTAACTGTTGCTTATGCCTAGGCAATCTCAAGGAGAACTCAGAAAAAATGGGCTGGATATTTGAAGTGTCTGTGGAAGCAAAATAAATTAAGCATTTAGGATGAGGCCTTAAAAATAACTTATAGTACACTCTTGATGATAAAGAATGTTATTTTACATCTAATCAGCAAGGCTTAATGGAAGTGTAGTAAAAGAGCAGTTTAACCTTGACAAGGGGTTAAAGTGACGCAGTATCACTGATAGCACAAAAGTTAAAGGACACCAGTGAAGTCAATGAAGACAATTTTAGTAAAGAAAACAAAACAACTTTAGAAAAGACTGCTTCACTCTTCATTGTAATAATTGCATTTACAGACAGGCAACCACATTATACTGCCCAGGAGATTATGCATTTGTATGTTCTACACTCAGCTTTTATGAGCAACAAGTGCCAAAACTAACTTTTTAAAAATTCTAGGTTATGTCATAGGGTCAGTACAGAGAATCCAATCTCTAACATCTGGCTGAGCAAGATTGTCTTTAAGGCCTCTTCTAGATTCTAGCTTTCTTAAAGTCCTGTAAGTGATTACCAGTGTTCCTCGTGATGACCCCAGGGTATACAAATTTTTTGAAGTGATTCCTAAATCCAGGGAAAGGTGGTTCTCTCTTGTTCAATATAGTTATAATATTCTAATGCTTTGAAAATCTGGGATCATGAATGGAAAATGTTACCAGTTTACCCGAATATTTTCTTTACTGAAACACTTCATTCCCTGATCATTCTGGGTCATTTACTTATAATCTTTGTAGATGGATTTTTGTTTTTCTTAAAAGAAGGGGAAACTTTAGGGGACTAGATCTCAAGGGTTAGATCCTTGGCTGTAAAGACTCCCTTGGATAAGACTCCCTTGGATTGCTTTTTGGCTGTTGGCTGTAGCAACTTGTTTTCTTACAGAGATGAAGCATCTGGTTTTTGTTATCTCAATGATGCTGTCCTGGGAATATTACGATTGCGACGGAAATTTGAGCGTATTCTCTACGTGGATTTGGATCTGCACCATGGAGATGGTAAGCCCTTTGGTTTTAAAGATGCTTTGCTGCTAGGACAGCAGGTTTTTATCAGTTAAGCTGCTTCTAGGCAACTGGTAGAAATGTCTGCTATAATTGAAATTTTCCTAATTGAGAATTTAAAGTAGGTAGTGTAGTGATTCCTCTAATTGATGCAATTCCTGCTTTGCTGCCCAAGCCAGGCTCCTGTAATTTCCTCTCCTCTCTCCTCCTGTAGCAAACCTCTAGAACTAATAGAGAATGTTAAGAAGTGAAAATCTTACCTAGTGTTTACTCCAGTGCTCAGTAACCTCCCTCAGGCCATTTCCACTGGTTCTAAGGGAATCTATAGAGATGACAGTCTTGTCTCATTTCATTGATGCTTTTCTCAAGATAGAATGGGCGTATGATGGGCTAACAGTCTGAAATTTTTCACCAATAGGCTGCCAACTCGTGTAGTGATCAGAATCTGTGTCGTTTCTTTGTATTGCTAAAATATTTAGTGCCGTACAAACAGGACATCTTCCCTAATGTTTAATAGCAGAATCGCTTAACAGTTTGCCTTAACCCATTAATCCTCTCTTAGAAGACTCCACTGACAGGACTTATCTGACCATCCTATGTATTTTCCATCTAGAATGTAGAGCTCCAGTGACAGATGCCACATTCTGTTTCTTTACGAAATCCTGTCTGGGACACGTAGTATTTCCATTTATTTAAGAACACTTATCCCATAAATTCTTACTTAAAAATACTCCTCCCTCACATCAATGATTGCCATTTCCCTGTTTCCAAGGTTTTTGTTTTTTGGTTTTTGTTTTTTTTTTTTTTTTTGAGACAAACATAATCAAGGCATAGAGAGGAAAAGAATATTATATGTCTGAAGTTAGGGTCAGCTCCGCTGCCAAAACAGAGAAAGAAGGATGAAGTCGTTGAGGGAACCTTTCCAGAGAGCTTCATCTGCATGGATACTACCATGGAACGATGACAGAAAATTAAACAATGACAGAGAGAAGAGAGGTTAAAACCACTAATATACTACTTTGAGAACCATTTTCACTGAATATCTGAATGCTCAACCAGTGCAAAACATAGCCTTGCTCAAAAGCCTTCAGAGACTCCTTATTGCCTATAACAAGGGGTAGCATTTGACCTTTGGCTTATTTTTGTATGGCCAGTAAGCTAAGAATGGTCAAAAATGGTTTTTCCAGCCAAGTGCAGTAGCTCATGCCTGTGATCCCAATATTTTGGAAGGCTGAAGTGGGAGGACTCTTTGAAACCATGAGTTTGAGACCAGCCTGGCCAACAAAGTGAAACCCCCATCTCAAAAAAAATTAGCTGAGTTTGGTGTTGTGTGCTTATATTCCTAGCTACTTAGGAGGCTGAGGCAGGAGGATCGCTTGAGCCCAGGAGGTCGAGGCTGTAGTGAATTACGATCGTGCCACTGCACTCCAGCTTGGGCGACAGAGCAAGGCATTGTCTCTTAAAAAAGTTTTTTAAATGGTTTTTCCATTTTTAAAGGGTTATAAAAGAGAAAATATATTGAAAAAAGTGTCCGTGTGTGTGTATATATGTGTGTGCATGTGCAATAGAGACATTGAGTAGTTTGCAAAGCCGAAAATGTTTACTATTTAGCCACTTAGTTCGTTGACCCCTGGCCTACAGCAGTGGTTCTCAAACTTGAAAGTGCGTCAAGACAACCTGGGGAAGTTTGTTTTAAAATGCAGATTGCTGGGCCATATCCACCAGATATTCAGATTTAGTAGGTCTGGCAAGGAACCAAAGAAACTACATTTTAATACCTCAGCTGTTCTGTAGGCCACACTTTGAAAAACAGTGGTCTTCAAGATAAGGTCCACGGTCATTATCCAGTCTTTCAAGGCCTACCTTGAATAGGCCTCACCTTATCTTTCCACCCTTATCTCTCATTACTTGCTGTCCAGGCTATACTACTCAATGAGCATGTCTAACTATTCATGACATGTCTCACTATTCATGACATGGCTCAGTGTTCCCAGACACATCTCACTATTCCCACCTCCCTGACTTTGCCTCCTTTTTTTCCTAATTTAGTTTTGTTTCAACTGTCCCAAGTTCTACCCATTTATTCAAGTTCCAACAGTAGCGGATTTGCCCTGACCACTCCCTCTCAAGTGTTCTCCCCCTCCTCTCAAGTCCTGTATTGTTCATACCACCAATTTGATATTTCATTACATATTGCCTTGTATTTTTAATTAATTTTTTAATGTGTCTGTGTCTTCTCTTCCCATAGAAACTATAAGTTCCTTCAGAGCAGAGATCAAGTTGTTTACTTCTTCCTGTTTTATGTAATGCCTTGAACCAACAGTACTATGCATATAGTAGTGGCTCATTAAAATATTTGATCAATAAATGATTATGAAATTCAGACTATTAGTATCAGAGTTTAAGAATACAATCAACTACAGAACCATATAAGAATGAACCGAAACTGTCACCTGAAACCATTCTTTCCATTTGCAATGTTATTTCTACACCCTTCAGAGTTTCCTGTTTTAGCCAACTTTTATGGTGTGTTTCATTTCAGTTTATTTCCCCTCTTTAGCACCTCCCTTACAGTGACCCCTGCCCCACCCCCAAACTCTTACGCATTTGGTTTATTTTAAATCCTCCATGATTCCATAACTAGCATCCTGTAGTGGCTTCACTAGCCACCCCTACCCCATCCTTGCCTTCTTTCATCTACCTAACCACTCTGCTCTTTCCCACCAAGTCCATAGCTTCCTCCTATCTGTGTTCACCTCCTTTTAAAGTATGATTTTATAACTGTGCCTAGTGGTATTTCCCATGAGAAGAAATACAAATGGCCACTAAACTTATGAAAAGGTGCTCAACACTCTAATACTTAAAGAAAGGCAAATTAGAGCAAGACCATTCTTTCTGCCTAAGATTAAAGAGAATAACAATAGTTTGGGAACTCTCATACATGATTGGTCCAAGTGTAAATTGGTACATTTCTGGATTGATCGATAATCAGGATTTTCATGAATTATCCTTGTTTAAGACTTCATTTCTAAGTTGAAGTACTATTTTCATTTATTTTGTTTGTTTTATTTTGTTTACTTCATATTTTTTGCCTAGAGCCTTTAACTGGTTTTAACTGCCTCCCTAGGGCAAAACATAAGGCTTGGGAAATTCAAACATACCTATTACATACAAATAGAGTTAATATTTTTTTAAAGTCGCTGTTGGGCTGTAGTGAAGACTGAAAACATTAAATAAATACAGAAACAATATTTGTTTGAAGTAAGAAAGAGGACAGTACCTGAATTTGCTAATAGTCCTCCCATTTTACAGATTGATTATCTGAACATAGTGTGACTATATGTGAGAGGAAAGGGGTGGAGGTGGGCAGTGTGTTTACCTGTATACGTAGAGGCTTGTGAGGGTTACTTTAAATCCCAGCTTTAATCTCCCAGGCCTCTAATCATTTACTAAGTGAAAATGGAAAACAGACCCCTTTCTTGAAAAGTTTTTCCCCCATCTTTCTTCAGGTTTTAAAACACTGTTATGAGGCTGCTATTAGGAGACAAGGTCATGGCTGTTTTCAGCCTTCCATGTTTTAGCCAGAAAGATGTACTATAAGTTACTTATTTATAACCAAATCTGCATTATAGAGAGGCACTTTATAATTAGATTTTTGGTATATAATGGCTAATATTTGTATTGCTCATATTTTTCAAAGGGTTATCACATTGTACATCTTTGGAAAAAATCCCAAGACTTTAACTATAACCACTTAAACAAAACAAAACGTACAACTTGTAAGATGGTGCCAGTTTCCCTTATTGAATTCTGTTGATAATGCCTCAATTCTAGGCTCTCGCCCTTCCCTACTTTTTAGAACAGGTTGTCAAAGAGAGCCCAGACATCCCATTGCTTGGAAAAGGAAGTCCAGTTATAGTTTTCCATGAGTTTGAAAAGGAACCCCCAAACTTCACTTGGGGCCAAAGTTCTACCTCATCTTGTAATTACGAGATTAGAGACCAGAGGTTTGTATTACTTTTATTTCTCAGCTTGTTAGTTTTGTATTGCTGCCTTCTCATCTACCCTGCTTCTCACAGCTGCTCTAGATTTTCAGATGTTGAAAATAGGAATGCCATATCCCGAAGTGATTATTTTGATGTTTCTTTATCTGTTAGGTGTAGAAGACGCCTTCAGTTTCACCTCCAAAGTCATGACCGTGTCCCTGCACAAATTCTCCCCGGGATTTTTCCCAGGCAAGTGATCATAAACTCAATATTACATTTGATGACTAAATACTGAAATTCTTCTATACATTTCTTACACTTGGACAGTTCCATGCTGTTAATGCCTTATTGCTACAGTCCTATGCAAACTTTTAACACACGTTACCTCAGGTGACAATAACAAGAAGAATGACATTAAAGTTGTTTATTTTTCCAGGTGATTTTTATGGGCTGTCAACAGATCACTTATCCTTACTACAGTAGTAGACACCCCATGCAACTCCTAACATCCTGAATAATTGCAGTGATAAATTGATATTATGTCCACCTAAAAAGCATGAAGCCAAGCAAAGGAGTTAATCTCTTATTTTTTCATTTGATCCAGTAAGATGAAAACTAAGGTTTTTCAGTTTCCTTATGGTTTGCCTGCTTCTCCAAGATTGTTTACAACAGTTACTTCTTTATATTATTTTTCTTAATTTCTTTCCCTGGAAACTATCACTAATTCATTCAGGATTATTCTCCTAATTGATCTTTTCAGTCTTCTGAATTCCTATCAGGAAATCCTTTAAGTTTTCTGGGTTCTCATGTTCCTAATAAGTGATCATAGTGCTCTTCTCTTTTATAGGAACAGGTGACGTGTCTGATGTTGGCCTAGGGAAGGGACGGTACTACAGTGTAAATGTGCCCATTCAGGATGGCATACAAGATGAAAAATATTACCAAATCTTTGAAAGGTATGGCAGCAACACTGAGCCAGTAATAAGTAGATTACAGTTCTGTAGGATGAAATGGCCCCTATCTCACAATGTAAACAAGAACAATGTAAAAGAAAACGTCTACATACCTATAAAGCTTTTGTATGCTGGTCATTATGCCTATTTGATCAGTAGCTATCCGCTGTATGACAGAGCCAAGCAGTTGGACCAGAGCCATGCTCCAGGTTGGATCTTACCCACTACTCAATATGATTAAGGCCATCCCAAGAGCAGAGCTTTTAGGCTATCCTGAAGAATCCCTTATTTGCTGCTTTCTTAGATAAAGAAACCTGCATGTGTGTTATTTCATCAACCTGACAGGGTTCATTTCAGTTGTCAGGGTTCATTATGGAGACCTGTGCCTTCTTCTACTGGTGTAAATATTAGAGAATTGACTATTATTATTCATCATGCATTCTTACGTTTTATCCGCTGTGTTAAAATTGGAGTCAGATACCTGTTCTTTTTATACCATGGTTAAGGATTAAGTTACGGACAATCGTAGGCAGACACATTGGTGCCAATATGTGGACCATTGGAGTTGAAAAGCCCTATGGAATGGGGGTGGGAGGTTGTGCTAAACTCATATTCATAAAAATTGAGATTGGTCAGGCACAAGTGGTGGCAGAGAAAGCAAATCCAACTAGAAGTCAGCAAGTCAACATTACCGAAGGTAAGTAATGGGAATTGAGGTACTCTTGATCCCTCCCCAACTTAGCTCGTATTTCTCCCAACCTCTGGTGGAGGTTCTTCCCAAAGGAGCCTGCCTGCACTGGCTATCATCACTGGCAGTTGTATAAACAAGCAGAATTATTAAAAAATAAAAACTTTATGCTTCAAAAGTGCCTCTTAGCTCAAAAGATTTGGTGAGCCAAGTCATCATTCAGTTATTCAGCAGCATAAGCCTCTTCATAATTTTGATTATGACTCCTGGCTACCTCTGTATTATCATACTGAAAAAACCTTTTTTTTTTGGAGCCTGCCATCAATGGTTTAATTGCCCTTCTTTGTTCCCCTTAAGCTCTCTTCTGTTCTTGAGATGTGCAAATCAGAGCTGCTTATGTAACTTTACCAATAAAGATATCCTGCAGTTCTATGTAAAAGGAGAATTATTTTGTTTTTGTTTTAATACCCTTCTTAACAGTGCCCGATTTTGTTGCCCTTTTTTTTTTTTTTTTTTTTTGTCATAACAGAAAACTAGGTTGTTCTCTTCAGTGCACTGTCCACAGTGTTTCCTAGAGCCCTATCCTGGGTCTTAATTGAAAGGTCAGCACTCATCATCGTGCAAGTGTAGTTTGTAATATCTAGTGCTCCCTAGATGGATCACCCTAAATGGATCACCTTACATGTACCCCTTACAAATCCCTAAATGGATCACCTTACATATGCCCCTATTGAAGGTTATCTGCCAATCATAAAACCTCCTGAGATCTTCTTTATCTCCCATCAACTTGGCATTTCACTGCCTGGGAAAGCTGAGTATTATCTGCAGACTTGAGGATTTTCCAATGCCCACCCCCAAAGAAGTCTACTATTTATCCTTCTTCAGTCAGAAAAAAATATCTGTTTCTACCCTATATTTTCTCTTTTTTTTCTGTAGACCAGTTCCTACTACATGATAAAAAAATATTTTAAATCCCATGGTAATTCGTGTTTAAAAATAGCCTTGGTATCAAACCTAATCAGAAGCATTTTTAAAGTAAGTTTAGCCCCAAGGAAAAGATCTGTAGAAGATTACACATGATTTCCCTTTACAAAAAGCATGATGCCACTCGCATCCCAATAGATTGATGGCTTTTGTGTACAGGAGGCTAGCATTTATTAAAAATTCTTCCAGCTTGCCTACTAAAGAACCAGACACTCATCAGTTTATAGTTCCGAGGGCCCCTTTGCCTGTGGACCCACACTGGCAATGCAAGCCACACAGTGATCATCCAGAATAACAGGTTCCGGGTTTTCATTAGAGGTGTAATAACGTTTTTCCTTTGCTTTCCTTCAGAAGTCAAGTCTGGTCAGGGCATTATGTGAAGGCACCTGTGATTCCAAGGGTACCAAGAAGGCTTCCTGGCCCAACTGTCTCTCTCATCTGTTGGATTAATAACTGAAATTCCTTTAACAGGAAACATACTTTTATTCTACAATTAGAAATAGTCCTTAAAATGAAATTTTGGCACAACCTCTCATCCTCACCCCTCCTGTACCATAGTTTCACAGAGCCTTTCTTTTTTGGGGTGGTGGACAGGGTCTTCCCCTGTTGCCCAGGCTGGAGTACAATGGTGGTCACGGCTCACTGTAGCATTGACCTCCTGGATTCAAGTGATCTCCTTGCTTCAGCTTCCCAAGTGGCTGGGACAAACAGGCACACAATACCACATCTGGCTAATTAAAAAAAAAAAAAAAAAAAACTTTTAGTAGAGATGAGGTATACCTTCACAGTGCCATTCTTGACAATGAATTGTGAAGGGGTCAGAGCATGAGCTCCCTGAGTATTCTGAGGAGGAGGAATTGCATAATGGAGCAGTAGAGGGAAAGGGGTACCAAAAACCACAGCGATCTTTGCCAAGAGTTTTGCAGAGGGCCAGCCCTGGTAACTAGATCACTCAGTCCCAGGCGTTATGCTTTTGAATACTTCTGGTATGTGGCTTGGAAACAGTCTCTTACACATTTGCCATTGTTACCTCTGACCCTTCTGCCAACCTCAAAAGATATATTACACATAGGAATGGCTTAATCTTTTTATAAAAAGTCATTCAATTTATCTACTGTCTTCTTTTCATCCTTTTATTTTATTTTATTTATTTTTTTGAGATGAAATCTCACTCTGTTGCCCAGGCTAGAGTGCAGTGATGCGATCTAGGCTCACTGCAAGCTCCACCTCTGGGTTCACGCCATTATCCTGCCTCAGCCTCCCAAGTAGCTGGGACTACGGGCGCCCACCACCACACCCAGCTAATTTTTTTGTATTTTTAGTAAAGATGGGGTTTCACCATGTTAGCAACTATGTTCTCGATCACCTGACCTGGTGATCCGCCCACCTCAGCCTCCCAAAGTACTGGGATTACAGGTGTGAGCCACCGCGCCTGGCCCCTTTTCATCCTTTTTATTTCATGACCCCTCTGGTTCTCTGACTCACTCCTTACTTGTGATATGTAAAGGACCTCTTATTGCTGGTTCACTTATAAGATGCTCTCATTTTTATTTGCCACCCAATTTCTAGTTTGCTCATGAATTGCTCCTTTTTCCTTTTCCTTCTTTCTTTCTTCTTTCCTTTACTTTTCTTCCTTCCTTTTCTTGTCTTTTCTCTTCCTTTTCTCCTTTTCCTTCCTTTTCTTCCTTAGTTCTTCCCTTCCTCCCTTTCTTTTTTCCTCTTTTCCTTTCTAAAATGGTTTTTTCCTCTGCTGTAGCCTTTTTTACTTTGCCAGCTAATCAGGCAGGAACTTAATGGTTTTAGTTTAAGCTTGAATATACCCCCTTCATTTAAAAATTGGCTTAGAGTTTCTTTTTGTAATAGACTGGACATGGAATCTTTACATGAAAATTTTCTAACACCAGAAGATGTCAAGTTCCATTTTCTATAAATGACAGATTTCACAGTGAGATCTCCCTAGATCATTCAATTCTAAGGTCAAGGGTCACTAATTCCCAAAGGCTTTCCATAATTTTCATGGGAGCTGCTAGAGTTGGTATCACAAGTAGAGCCCTGCTTTAACCAGCATAAAGGAACATTATCAACATTGCTCTGGTAAGCATACCTCCTCCTTCAAATGGAAGCCTATAGTCCTAGTATAGAGATGATAGAGGTATACTATATTTTCTATGTATGTGAAGGCCTAAACCTGACCCCACCACCACCCATCCCTGGGCCACACACGCATATACCCATGAAGGTTGGTGGGAAAGGGAGGCTGCTTTGCGAAAGGGAGGGTTTGCTAATTCCCAAGTTTTATCATCTGAAACAGGACATATTACACAGCCTATGTTTAACCTATTTGCTCTCTAAGTATAATATATTTGAATACAATCTGAGATAGTCTTAATAATGTTTAATGTTACCTAAAACTCTTTGTTGACGACTTTGGGAGCATTTATAGTTAAGGATTCTGAGAGAAAAGGACACTAACAATTATGGCCTTGCTGTTGGTTAAAGGGAGGTTTTGATAAATAGTAGGGTACCACTCTGAAATCTCAAATCTTTCAGGATGACCCAAGTACTTGCCCACTCTGAACTTCCATGACATATGTGACATATGTGAAGTTCAAACGAAGAAACTTAGAATTGTGCCGATACTTCTTAATTCTCATCCTGCCTATCATTTTATAGCCCTAACAGCCAGAAAGTATTCTTTACTAAATATCTGATTACCAATAGATATCACATAAGAAAACCATATATAAAGTGCTTATAATGTAGATGGGTGAAGTTGACAGTTCAAAGTTTTGAAAAACAATCATTTTTATTAAGAATATTCAACTATTCAACTTAGTAATTTCACCTAAAGGAAGATACATTGTTAAACAGACTTCTCAACAAATAGGACTTTTAAAAGATTCCATTAAAATGGAGTTCTAATTCAGTAGCAGTGTTTATATCTATAAATGCAAAATTCTGCTAGTTAGAGCTACCAACCTGACCAGAGAAATAACCTTACTCTAGTAAACCAGAGTTCATAATGGTAGTCATTAAAATAAGAACCTACCTGTGTTTGGTCCTTGGCCTATTTGCCTTGAGTTCTATGACTCATATTGTGTAGCTCAGAATTGAAAGAAACCTTTCCTTCCCCATCAAAGACTATTAACTTAAAAAAAATTCAGAGACCCCAGAAGTGAATAAACAATTTAAGATTCATACCTCTTTCCTTTTATGAGAGAAATACTATACTTTTCTATTTTAAATATTTCTTTTATAGCTCTTCAACTACTTCTCTGGAATATTAATTCTGCTGTTAATGGCCTTACCCCAGTAACCTACCCAGAAAGGACAACAGCAGAGTCATTAAAGGAATAGCTCATTAAAGCCTAAGTTTTTATTCCTGGGTAGAATCTTTTTGTCTGTCTATACTGAGCCCCCACTAATACCCAACAAGGAAGAAAAAAAATTACTAATACTAACTATAGTATCTTTCTATTATATGTTTATGGCATGAGAATTTTTCTTAGACTCTATCATTGCTTCTGAAATACATGTCAGTGGTATTTTAGGCATAGGATCAATTCCTGGGGTCTGGGGCCAAAATTCAGCTCTCTGAAGCCACTCTGACCTTCCTACAAAAGAATTGAGCACCTCAAGTCACTTTATAGGTATGTTAGTCTGTTTTGCATTGTTATAAAGTAATACCTGTGACAGTTATTTATAAATAGTAAGAGGTTAATTTGGCTCACAGTTCTGCAGACTATAAAAGCATGGTGCCAGCATCTGCTCAGCTTCTGATGAGGCCTCAGGAAGTTTACAATCATGATGGAAGGCAAAGGGGGAGTCAGCATATCACACAACAAGAGGGAGCAAGAGAAAAAGGAGGAAGTTCCAGGTTATTTTAACAACCAGCTCTTATTAACTCATAAAGTGAGAACTAACTCATTACCATGAGGACAGCACCAAGCCATTCATGAAGGATCCACCTCCAAGACCCAAATACCTTCCACCAGGCCCTACCTCCAACATTGGGGATCACATTTCAACATGATATTTGGAAAGGACGCACATTCAAACTATATCAACAGGGTTTTAAAAACATTCATGACAAAAAGGAGAGTTTGGGGAGGAGCTACCAAACTACATAGTTTATTGTTTGCCTGATGCTGTGCTTAACATTTGACATGCATTGTTGTGTGTGTATCTTTAAGTATAATGAAAGCATTTTATTCATTCATTTGACCAAAAAATGTATTGTCTACTCTATGACTGGTACTTGCAAATGAGGCAGATGAGGCTTCTGCACCCTGGAGCTTAGCTCTAAGGGAACCCTTGCCTGTGCCAGTAATTACACTAAACATTTACATTGCTTCATTTGATCCCTGTAGCCATCTATAATACCTACAAAAGTAGCTATTAGTATTGCCATTTTACAATGGGAATTGTAATACATTCTGATTTCTCATGAGATATGAGAAAACTGGAGAAAAGATTGACTTTCTTAAGGTCTCACACTTAGTAAATGGTGAAGCCTGAGTTTGAACCCACATCTGTCTGCCTCTTAACTATTGACTACATTTTCCCCGAAGTGTCACATGGAAGTGAGAAACTTAATGGTTGCAAACAAAGAAAAAAATACCATCCCTGGGACTTCTTGGAAAGCTGTATCTCAGGGGATTGTAGAAAATCCCCTCCCCAAAATAGAAACCATTTAACTATGCAAATGAACCACATGATCCATAGTATATGCAATTCTTTGTGTTTGTTTGTGAAAGTGAAACTTAGATTTTTGCCCAAAAAAGAATTGTTTAATCCCAAGGATTTAATTTGTAATTTTATAGATAGAAAACAAGAATAAATATTGCCAGAATTAACTTCTTAGGTTTTCAATTCCTAAAGTTTGAAAACATGCAGATTCTGTAAATCCACCTTTCCCTTCATTTTCAATGGAGAAAATCCTGACTCCCTACTTTAGAAAGTGAATAGTGTCCCATGTTATTTTATAGAGGTCTTCTCATAGAATTACATATTTTTCATGTGGTTGTTTTAGATGAGTATAGCTAAAAATTTTTAACATCATGCATTTTTAAACTATAGGCAAAATTTATACCACCTCTTGGTCCTCGTGGAAGGCCATATCTGCATAAAGGGTAGAGATTCTCCATTCATGCTAAGCTGTTCAACCAATACCAGTTGAATAAAATGAGGACCAAGGGACATCACTAAAGGGCATTTAAGGGCAATGTTTCCTTTCACTATTGACTTTTACTGTTAATATTTAAAGAAGAGATGTTTTAATTATGATTGGTTTTTCTTTCATTATAATAAGTCATCTAGAATTTATCTTCCACCTGGGACTCCAGGTTCCTTATCATTCAATTTTAGAAGCAGGTAGGGCTAGGCACAGGTGGCTCACACCTATAATCCCAGCATTTTGGGAGGCCAAGGTAGGCAGATTGCTTGAGGCTAGGAGTTCAAGACCAGCCTGGCAATATAATAAAACCCCGTCTCTACTAAAAATACAAAAATTAGCTAGGTGTGGTGGTGCGCATCTATAATCCCAGCTACTCAGGAGGCTGAGGCAGGAGAATCACTTGAACCTGAGAGACAGAGGTTGCAGTGAGCTGAAATTGTGCCACCCCCCTCTAGCCTGTATGATAGAGTGAGACTCTGTCTCAAGAAAAAAAAAAAGGAAGCAGGTAGATCTTCAGTGAAAGAGAGCCCAACAAGTGTAATTTACTCCTTTAGGCCTGGTGATGTGGCAAAAGCAATGCATACACACACATATTCATAAATAAATATTTTAAGCAATACAATTTTTTAAAATTTCTCTTTCATTTGATGAGAATGGATGAACCCTCTAGAAATTTGCATGTGAGAACAAGTAATTATATAGCCTTCCATCTTCATCCCTGATATGGTCTAGCTTTGTGTCCCCACCCAAATCTCATCTTGAATTGTAATCCAAATTGTAATCCCCACATGTTGGGGGAGGGACCTCATGGGAGGTGATTAGATCATGGGGGCAATTCCTCCATACTGTTCTCATGATAGTGAGTTCTCATGAGATCTGATAGTTTTATAAGGGGCTTTCCCCCTCTCACTTTGCACTTCTTCCTGCTCTTATGTGAAGAAGGACATCTTTGCTTCCCCTTCTGCCGTGATTGTAAGTTTCCTGAGACTTCCCCAGCCCTGCAGAACCTCTATAAATAACCTAGTCTTGGGCAGTTCTTTTTTTGCTGTTGTTTAATTTAAGTTCTGGGATATATGTGCAGAACGTGCAGGTTTGTTACATAGTTATACATGTAACATGGTGGTTTGCTGCACCTATCAACCCGTCATCTAGGTTTTAAGCCCCACATGCATTAGGTATTTGTCCTAATGCTCTCCCTCCCCTGGCCCCCCACCCCCTGACAAACCCCAGTGTGTCATGTTCCCCTCCCTGTGTCCATGCGTTCTCATTGTTCAGCTCTCACTTATGAGTAAGAGCATTCAGTGTTTGGTTTTCTGTTCCAGTGTTAGTTTGCTGAGAATGATGGCTTCCAGCTTCATCCATGTCCCTGCAAAGAACATGAACTCATTCATTTTTATGGCTGCATAGTATTCCATGGCATATATATGCCACATTTTTTTTATCCAGTCTGTCACTGATGGGCATTTGGGTTGGTTCCAAGTCTGCTATCGTAAATAGTGCTGCAATAAACATACATGTGCATGTGTCTTTATAATAGAATGATTTATATTCCTTTGGGTATATACCCAGTAATGGGATTGCTGGGTCAAATGGTATTTCTGGTAGATCCTTGAGGAATCGCCACACTGTCTTCCACAATGGTTGAACTAATTTACACTCCCACCAACAGTGTAAAAGCATTCCTATTTCTGCACAGCCTCACCAGCATCTGTTGTCTCTTGACTTTACAGCATCATGAGCACAAGCTAATACATTCCCCATTTCATTACAATCTGAGAACTGATAAAAAATTATTTACAAACTTATTCTACCTCTCTTCATTTGGGTCACAGCTACACTACCTTGATAATCACTAGCTCACTTTCGCCCAATGATTAAGGTAACAGAAGCTGCTAATTCATTCTATAAGCCTTGCACTTTGAACTCAGCCCTCTATAAGTAAGGTATTTGTGTTAAATGCTTTTGTTCTATTTAATAAACTCTTATCCTGCCTCTTGGGGTATGGCAGATGTAAAATTACCTGTTGTTTCTGGAAAATGGATGACTCAGACACTAATTAAAGTTACTGTTAATGTTAGCCACAGGTGGAAATGAGGCCAAAGTGAGCCATTCATTTATTCTTCCTAGTTTGATGTGCCTTTTAAAATATTAAATTCAAGAGGCATTAACTGTGTCAGAATGTAGGATAATGAGGAAGAAGGAGATACTGTGCTTCACTGAGTTATCCTGAAACCTCAGTCAGTGAACTCACCCTGCCTGTCCTCAGGATTTGTTTAGGGTTGCAGTGGTGAAGTGTTGTTTCCTCTCACCTAATCCTTAGGACTTAAAATTCAGGTAGTTAGAGGGACAGTTCTTATATTCTCCTTCCCTTCTCAACTGATGTCTTTTATGACTGCTGAACTGCACCAAGTAGCCCTGCCATCATGACAGTCCCTCCCACCTTGAGCAAACAAGTCTTCATAGGTATATTGTTTCATTTGTATCAAGGAAGACAGTCTTCTGGAATTCTGTGAGTTTGTGCTGTTTCTCTGATGTGCCTCTTCTCTGGTCTCTTGTTATGCTGACTGATCCCTGCCTCCTGGAGCAAGTGACCTGATTCTTTGGCAGCAGTTGAATAAGTTCTGATGCTAAAACATGCTCTGAAACTCTCCAGAGATAGGAAGACCTTGCTCCTAAATGGAAATCTTGAAAATTACACCCTTTAACATCACTCTGCCCTGAAAAGAAACCCAGACTTGACTATAATCTGGGCTTCATAGGATATTCTAACATCGAAATTCATATTATTCCTCTCAGCTGCTCTCCACCATGCACCCCACCAACCTCTGCCCTAATCCTCTGTCTCCCACATTCTTTAGTCACTGCTCTGTCCCTTCAGTGTAGCCTAGAAAAACTACTGTTTAGGTTTTGCTTCAACATGTTATGGCTTTGAATGACTGTGCCTGACATTGCCATACACCTAGCAGCTGCCAGGACTGATGAGCTGCCTCGTTGTGACGTGTTGACAAGGACTATACAGAGATTTAGTTAAACCCGATATCCAGCACCTGATGAAAAAGCCTGATGTTAAGTTGGCTGGACTTTGCTCTGTGTGCACTGTTAACCCATTGTACTACCAGAAAAGAGCCATGTCCATTGGTACTTAAAGAAGAGCTGAAGGACTGGGCATGGTGGCTCACACCAGTAATCCCAGCATTTTGGGAGGCCAAGGCGGGCAGATCACTTGAAGTCAAGATTTCAAGACCAGCCTGGCCAACCTGGCGAAACTCTGTCTCGACTAAAAATACAAAAATTAGCTGGGCATGGTGGCGCGTGCCTGTAGTCCCAGCTACTTGGAGGCTGAGCCAGATTGAATCACTTGAACCCAGGAGGCGGAGGTCACAGTGAGCCAAGATCAAGCCACTACACTCCAGCCTAGGTGACAGAGCAGGACTTCATCAAAAAAAAAAAAAAAAAAAAAAAAAAAAAAAAAAAAGAAGGACTAAAGGAAAGAACTGCTCAAAAAAGCTATATCAAATAACCAGCTAACAAGTTAATAAGCAAAAGGGCATGTGTGTGTGCCAGGGGCTAAAAGCAATGTGTTTGCCTGGAGGTGATGCAAGTGCCATTGCATAGTGAGCCAGAAGCTAAGGGGTTTGTGTGTGCTAGCTCCCTGTTGAGGGGGATGGGGGAATAGAGAGGGGAGGGAGACCATGTTAAATATGTTAGAGGTAAAGTGGAAAAATATCTATCTTATTTAAATACAGGCAAGCCTCACTAACTCAGCCTAATTAGAGGAAAGCCAGTCTGAATCATGGGATATTTTTAAATGCATTTTTATTACTTTCAAGCACTGGACATGCTAGTAATTCAAACTAGACTAACAGCATAGTACAGCACCTCAGGGAAGGGGCTTTAAGAATCATTTGTAATTAGCATATCAATTATTTGTATGTAAGTGTATATGCACAAAGTGCATAAAAAGTTTATTCTCCTAAGTAGGACAAACATTTCCCAGTGCAGTCCTGTTTACACTATTAATTTGCTTAGCCAGCCCTTTTTGTGCCAAGATAGATGTATGTAAGAAATGCTTATTTCCTCAGGGAAGAATGAATCGCTTCCCTGTGTTTAGTCCAGTAACTAAGAAGCGGAGCGCCACTTGATTGGTTTGGGATTTCCAGGATATGGAGTTTTGAATTTGCATACAGACTAGAGAGATTTCATATGGAGAAGATCTGGCAGCCATTGCCAGAGATCCAGTTTCCCCATCTGGATTTCATTGACGTGATCTGTATTTCATCAAGCAACAGGACACTGATCCTGAATGATCCACCAGACACTCTAACATAGGCATGTTTAGCATACATCCTACCCCAGAAAAATAACTGTTAAAATATGATGAGTTGGAGTTATTCTATGTCCAGTACTTAAAAGTAATAAAAATGCGTTTCTTTTTAAGTCCCACAAAAACCATGCAATATCAAGTTAATGATGAAAATCAATCCCCAAACTCTTTCTTGCACACCTCATTGTATGACGGCATTGCAGAGATTTCCAATCATCTGGGAAAGGATATTATATTTTGATGAGCTGCGCCAGGTGCTAACTATATGGCAGGATTTCAGGCTTTGAATCTTAGGAAGGCCCTCAGGGGTAAAGAAGACTGAGGCAAGGGCTAGGGGCATGTTTATTGTTAACAAATCACTATTGTTCACCTAAGTTCAAAAAGTGAGCAATTGAATTGGAAAAGAAGAGGTATCAGTTATATAAGGAAGGTAGAAAATATGATTAGGAAATGAGAAACAGAGATATAGGCCTGTATTCCCACCCATATGTATTAAACTGTGCTCTAGGTAAATTGTGAATTCTTCAAGGCTTAGAGAGTAAAAACTAAGTGCAGAGAGCATAAGCACAAGCAGTAAATATACACACAAATGTAACTATAGTTTGGAATGACTCCAACACTCCCCTTTCCCCCAAGGGCATTGCTATCCAGGGTCTACAAAGGCCAAATAGCTGTTTGGCTTCCAATCTGATTTTTTGCCTAAGAAATCAGAGAAGTCGGTTTCAATTTTAATAATATATTCTCCCAACATCTATATAACAGAAAGGCACTTGTATTTCTGTCCCTTCTTAAAGTGAATTTTGTGTTTGGTGAAAGGTAATAGATTGGCAGCACTGGAAAATGAATTACTGTATTCCCAGAACAGGTATAACCCAGCAGTGACACGATGAAATTTCTCTCTGCCTTTGGGGACCATTAGAATACTATTCAGGAAGTCACTGCTCTGGTGTGCTGTGCTGAACTCACCAGTATCCTAGTGGACTGAAATAATTAACATAGCACTCCAAGGGCCTGACTTGAGGCCATTCATTTATTCATTCAATGTTATGGAGTGCTTACTATATGCCTGATGCTGGGAGAAGACTTTCACAAATGTTATATCATTTAATCCTCACAACAACCCTGTGAGGGAGATAATATTATTGTTTTACAGAGAAGGAAACTGAGGTTCAGAGAAATGATTTGTCCAAGTTGCCATGCAAACACTGGATCCAAGCTTATCTGACTCCAAATCCAGCATTCTCCCTGAACTGAGTGCTGTAGGGGTTGCAAAGGGGGAGAGATGAGACATATGGTCAAATGGTGTGACACAGAGCAGAATGCTCTACACTATGAGCACTCCTGGTGGTTACAGAGCAGTTAAATGACCTACCCCAGATCAAATAGCACAGATAGCCTTAGGATTCATATTCTTTAGGTCTTCTTCCATTTTTTGTTTTTTAACTTAGCTCTCCAAACCAGCCTACCTCTCTTCCCACCCTACCCCCTGCCCAGATAATGTACACTCCGCTTGCTAGGTCATCTGGCCTCTCAGAATGAAGAGAGCCAAAGACCATTGGGATTTAGTAACAAGAGCATTGCATTCAAATTAGAATTAGTGTTCTAATTCTAGCTCTGACGATTCACTTCAGGCCACTGGTAAGGTGCCATGCAAACACTGGATGACTTTAATTCTGGATGACTCACTTTCCGTTGTGTGAATGAGAATGGTTTACTTCTAAGAGGTATAGTGAGAGATAAGTAAGAATATGCTAAAAATAGTATGCAGCCCTTTCTGTTGCCAAGGTGACACGTAATTGATGAGTAGAATTACCTACTACAAGGCATGTTAGAAAGAGATGCCCGTTAGAATCTATGTTTCTATATAATAGACTCAGCAGTGAGAGAAAAGATGCCCCTTTAAAATGTTAAGAAATTACGTCACAAAAATTGAAACAGCAAAAGAGATATGAGGTTGTTTGCTGGTTGGTTGGTTGGTTGGTTGGTTGGTTGGTTGGTTGGGGAGCTTAAGGTTTGTCTTTTATTTTATGGATTTGGTGTTTTTTTTGTTTCATGTTTTTGGAAGTTCATGGAACCAGTGCTGCTTGTTTGATGCTAAAAGCAGAAAAAGAAACTTAGAGAAAATTAAATGTCTTCTGAATATGTCCAGGAGGCACCCATGTTCTCCAACAAAATGACACATCATGCTCACTGCAAGGCAACCTCCCTCCTCCCAAATCCCTGCATCCCTGAACCATTTGTAATAGATATTCAGAAGTCACTGAGGCATTTACCATATGCTGCATCCCCTGGCAGGTTGAGTTGTTGCAGAATGAGTCAGCAGTACCTGAGCTCAAATAGGATTGAGAGAATTTAGAGAAAACATACCTATGGAAAGTTGAACGGCTCCCATTTGGGACTGACTAGTAATACTTTGGGTCCTTAACACAGTCTGCCTCTCAATCCCATCAAATGCAATAGGTTTAAAATTTATGTCTTAGAAAGGGGTTTTGCTGCTGGCAATAACTTTTCTCAGGCTGACATTGATAATTCAAAGCGTTAGTAGCAAATATTTTTCTCTTCTATCCCTCTGCATCCTACCCTTCTTGGTTTTTCAACTTTGAATTTCTCATTTCTTTAATCTCTATTGAGGGAGTCTCTAGAGGGTGCTGAGAGTGTCTGTTGGAAAGCATGAAGATGACAAGGCTGGTTTAGACTGGTGTACAAGGTAGAAAGTCAGGAGACTAAACCTTCTGGGAGCATGAACCCGTCAGAGGTCTTGCTAGAGGGACAAGTTAGGGTTACCACACTCCACCACCAGTATTGGTTAAGGGTGACTATAACGCCATTGCTCTGGTATCCCATTGCCCTGAGATGAATCTTTTAGGATATTATCTAAATAACAACAACAACCAAAAAAAAAAAAAACATGTTCAGCCCCTGATATTAGAGGTAAAGAAGCACCAGTGAAAGATCTCAAAGGCACACAGTAGAAGCTATGGTCTACCCTGATGGAATCAAAGAAAAGAGAATAACTCTATGATTTTGTTCTTGGGCTTTTATTTTATCCAAAAGCATCATTAATGTCACCACCCTGGCTTTTATTCTCCTCAGGCATGAACCCCCTGCCCCAAATCCAGGCCTGTGGAAGCAGCTGCCACAGCTTCTCTTCCTCATTTGCATAGCCTTGTCTGAAAACTAGACTACTGAATACTGAAGGATCAGGTTTCTCATCAAGAAAACTGCATTTTAAATGAATATCTTGTATGTTTATAGGGAAGTTACTAATGTAGTGTAAAGAAATGCCTGTTCTCCCCCTCCTTTCTGGATAAGAGATTTTATACTTTCACAAGATGAAAAATTAATGATTTGCGGTGTAGCAAACAGTACTGTTACAGTGGTTAGGGAAACTTTCCCAAAAGCAATCTGGAGTGACATTTCATTCATTTATTCATTTAATGACTATTTATTGAATGCTTACTATGTATAAAGTATTGATTCTACCCTCAAGGAAGTTAGTGGAAATTTTAAAATGTTAGATAAATAAATAGAGATTGATTTTCATATTCACACACATTTAAATAAATAAAACATAGAAAATTGTAAGAACCATAAGAGATAGAATGCTGTGGGTATTCAAAGAGAGAAAATACTTCAGAAAAAGGCGTAATTGAGGAGGTAACATTTGATCTGGTTTCTAAAGGGTAGCTAATTACTCTGTCTTTACAAAGTGTGTGAATGTATATGAGTGTTTATAAAATCTGGGTCAAGTTTGAATATACAGAGATTGTAGGGAAGGATGTTCTACACACAGGGTACAGCAAGATCAAAGTTGGGAGAGGCTGAGCTATGCACAAAGAATAGCAGTGGTTTTAGTTTGGCTGGACTGTAAAGTGCATGAAGGAGAAGTTGCAAAGAAGATTGGAAACGTGGGTGGGAACCACATCATGGAAGAGCTGGAATTCTTAGCTATGAAAATTTGTACCATATTCTGTAAACATTTTGGGAGCCACTGAAGGTTTTAGAATGAGGGAATCGTAAGATCAAAGCTTGCTTGGGAAGGTTAACACTCTTCCCAGTAAAGTTTTGGCAACAGCGTCTGCTGTTATATTGAAATAATGTGGGTAAAGTGACTGACATAGTATCTGATGCATAGTAGCTCA